>NC_057737.1:30722321-30766379 GCF_004010195.1 Chiloscyllium plagiosum
TCCACCTATCCACTCCACCCTCTCCTCCCTGACCTATCACCTTCGTCTCCTTCCCCACTCACCCATTGTACTCTATGCTACTCTCTCCCCACCCCCATCCTCCCCTAGCTTATCTCTCCACGCTTCAGGCTCTCTGCCTTTATTCCTGATGAAGGGCTTTTGCCTGAAATGTCGATTTTGTTGAAGCTCCTCGATGCTGCCTGAATTGCTGTGCTCTTCCAGCACCATTGATCGAGAATCTGGTTTCCAGCATCTGCAGTCATTGTTTTTACCTTGAATAATCACTTACCAATTTCTTCCAGACTGAGGATTCTTTGCACAGAACATGCAGCAACAATTCTTTAATTGGAACGAGGTTCAGAGAGAGAATAAAAACAGCAGCCAGCCCCAGACCATCACAGAAACTAACCTCCCATCCAGAGGTCAGGCAGCGTCCGAGGAGCAGGAGAGTCGACATTTCGGGCATTCCTGAAGGGCTTAGGCCTGAAACACCAAGTCTTCTGCTCCTCAGATGCTGCCTGACCTGCTGAGCCTTTCCAGGGCCACCTTTTTTTTTTGATTCTGACTCTCCAGCATCTGCAGTCCTCGCTTTCTCCCATCCATGGACTCAGCTTATACTTCTGGTTGGAGCAGAAGGACTACCAACATCATCAAAGACCCTTCCCACCCCATAATGCTCTCTTCCAACCTCTTCCATCAGGCACAAGATACACATGGATGAACAGGTTCAAGAACAGCTTCTTCCCTGCCGTATTAGATTGCTGAACAGACTTCTCTAACTTCAAATTATGTTAATCTTGGTTATGGTGATCGTGCTTTGTGTACCTCCTGTACAACAGTAACCTTTAATTCCCCTCTCTGTCTAAGCACACTATAATCTGTATGTCCTTGTTTGCTATGACCTGCCTGTACTGCTCACAAAACAAAGCTTTTCACTGTACTTAGGTACATGTGACTACAATAAATCAAATTAAATCAGTGCCAAATCATCCTCAGTGTTCCTTGTAATCAGTAATTCAGTTATTTTATCTTCCAGATCAAATATTTGCATTTGTTAACATTCCTTTTTCAAAACACAGCTGTCCAAAGATTAACTCACCCTCACCTAAACTCTCAGTTTCATCAAAAAAATGAGAAACGTGAAAGAAAAATAGTGAGGGTCTCAGTAATAGTTTGAAAAATAAGTGGGGCAAGTATGATTATTTTCACATTTTTGAACAGTTAAGGTTTAACAGTCTGCAGTCCCATCTTGTTTTAGGTAATCTTATACGTTCCTAAATACACTGACAGCTGGGTAGACTCACTGGGATCCATTTGCACCCAATTGAATGTTAACAGGTTGCTAATGGCTTCACTCCCTTTAATATCAATGACTCAACTGCCACCATATTTAAAGTATCCTTTCCTTGAGTAGCTGGAGTATCAAATGGTCAGCTGAAAAAGAATCTACAATATCTAAATAGGACTGATATGATATAGTCAGCATCCTTACTGCAATTTGTAGGAAAACAACGGTGGAATTTAGACTACAATTACATTCCTGGCGCAGAGCCAACAACCTGTCTCTGAATGTGGACCAAATGAAAGAGATGGTTGTTGACTTCAGGAAGGCACGGAGTGACCACACTCAGCTGGACATCGATGGCTCCCCGGTGGAGATCGTAAAAAGCACCAAAATTTTTGGCATCCACCTGGTGGAAAATCTCAACTGGCCCCTCAGCACCAGCTGCATAGCTAAGAAAGCACAGCAGAAACCTTTGCTTTCTGCGCAGGTTGAGGAAAGCACCCCTCCCCCGCCCCAATCCTCACCACATTCTACAGGGGGTTCATTGACTAACCCTGAGCTGCTGCATCACTGCCTGGTTCAGGAATTGCATTGTCTCGGATCGTAACACCCTACAATGGATAGGGAGGACAGCTGAGGGAATCATCGGGGTCTCTCTTCCCTCCATTACAGACATTACGCTGCATCTAAAGGGCTAAGAGCATTGTGGAAGAACCCACATCCCTTTCACTCAAACTCTTCTCCCTCCTGCCATCTGGCAGAAGATACCGAGCATTCAGTCTCACATGGCCAGACAGTGCAACAGTTTCTTCCCCTGGGCCATCAGACTCCTTAACACTATGATCAGACTCTATTCCACTTGAAACTCTATGACTTCGAATGGCTGCTAGAACAATTTTTTTTATTAATTATCATTCTTTGATAACACTGTAATTTGCATATTACTGTGCCTATTGTCTTGATGTGTCAGGAGTTACTGCCTTGCGTGTTTTGCACTTTATGCCGCCCTGCGTATGATTGTGTAGTTTGTGCTGTCCATGTAACACTCAGTCCTAGAGGAACACTGTCTCATATACAACTGATACAGTTAAAATGACAAATAAAGCCACTTGGCAATTAACGACTTAACACTCTACAGTATTTTGAGTGTATCCATGTTTCTGGTGGTCATAACGTATCCTTATTTTGGAAGGTATATCTGGATGGCCAAGTGGTGCCTCCTATTCATGCTAACCTTGTGCAGCAACACAATAACTTTACTGAAACAAATAGAAAGCAAAGAACCGTAGAGGCTGGAAATCTAAAACAAACAGATTTTGCTGGAGAAACTCAGCAGGTCCAGCAGAGTCTGTGGAGAGGAAGCAGACCTAACACTGCATGTCCAGTGATTCTTCATCAGAATGGATTATAGATAGGAAAACGTGATATATATGCTGAAGGCGGGGCTGGGGTAGGATGGTTTGTGGTGTAAACAAGTTGGTGACAAGTGGAGATGGAGCCGAAAGAGAAAGAACATTTGAACAGACAAAGGGATGGATAATAAGGACTGTTAGTGGGTAAAAATGGGATGGATGCAAACAGCCCAAGTGATGACAGGACTAGTAATATGAGGGAGGGTAAAGAGCATAAATGGATACACTAAGGCCCAAAAATTATTGAATTTGATGTTGGGTCCTGAAGGCTTCAGGATTCCAAATGGAAAGTGATGTGCTGTCCTTCTAGCTTGTGCAGGGCTTCACAGGAACAGTGCAGAAAGCCCAAGACAGAGATGTTGATCATAGAGCATGGTGGTGTGTTGAAGTGGCAGACAACTGGAAGCTCAGGGTTAATTTTGCCGATAGAACATAGGTATTCCACAAAACAGTCACCCAGTCTGTGTTTCATCTCCCCAGTGCAGAGGAGACCACATTGTGAGCAATGAATATAATAGATGAGATTGAGTGAAATGTAGGTAAATCTGCTTCACCTGGAAGGGCCTTGGATATTGAGGAGGGAGGAAGCAAGCAGGCAGGTGTCATACCTTCAGCAATTGTAGGAGGTGGTGTCTTGGGGATGTTGGGAATGAGGAGGAGTGGACCAAGGTGCCCAGAAGATATGGTTCCTGCAGAATGCGAACAAGGGAGGGGAGGAGAAATGTGTCACACGGTGGCATGCTACGAGAGGTGGTGGAAATGGCAGCTGATGATCCTGTGGATATGGAGGCTGGTGGAGTGGGAAATGAGCTACTATCTCTATTGTGGGAGAGAAGAGGAGTGAGGTCTGAGGTGCGGGACATGGCCAGACACAGCTGAGGACCCTGTTAACTATGGGTGGTGGGGAATTCTTTGACAATGAAGAAAGGTGACCATTTTGGAGGCCCTCTTGTCCAAGCTGTCATCATTAGAATATATGCAATGGATATGAAGAAACTGGAAGAATTAAATGGATCCTTTACAGGAAACAGGATGTGAGGATATATACGTCCAGGTAACTATGGGAGTTGGTGGATATTGATGGCCAGCCTATCCTCAGAAATGGAAACAGAGATGTTAAGGAAGGAAAGGGAGGAGTCAGCGATGGACCAGGTATTGATGAGAGCAGGGTGGAAATTGGAATTGAAACTGATAAATTTTTCCAATTCTAGATGAGAGGGGAAGCAGCAAGGGATGTCATCAACATACCAGAAAAAGAGTTGTGGAGAGGGACCAGAGTAGGACTGGAACAGGAATGGACCACACAGCGGCACAGAGATAAAGAGACCAACATGGGTAACCATGGCCACACGTTTGACCTGAAGAAAGTGAGAGGGATTAAAAGGAGAAGTTGTTCAAAGTGAGGATGAGCTCAGCCAGGTGGAGGAGAGTGATAGTGGATAGGGACATCTGTCTCAGGTTTGCTGCAGTGCTCCAGCAAAGCTCAGCGCAAGCCAGAAGGACAGCATCTCATTTTCCATTTGGGGACCCTGCAGCTTTCAGAACTCAATATTGAGTTCAATAATTTTGAGGCCTGAACAATAATTTCATTCTCCATCAACTCAAGGCTGAAACACTTCTGCACTTTTGTGCAACACTGAGCTTCATTTTCATTTCAGTTTTGCTCTTCTATTATTTCCTTTCCTTACTTGACTCCTGTTCCCAACATCAAGGTGAATATTTAAATTACAATTTGATTTTTAATAACAGAGATCTTACAGAAGAATAAAGAGCAGTACAGCGCAGGAACAGGCCCTTCAGCCAGTCAAGCCTAAGCCAACACAGGATGCTTTTCTAAACTAAAATCCTTTTGTCTGTGTGGTCCATATCCCTCTATTCCCTACCTATTCATGTCAAGATGCCCCTTAAGCTTTGCTGTTGTATCCGCCTTCCCATCTCCACTGACAGCACCTTCCAGGCGCTTACCAGCAGGTGTAAGAAAAAAAAATTGCTTCTCACATCTTCTTTAATCTTACCTCCTTTTATCTTAAAAATCTATGTTCCCCAGTAATTGTCATTTCTACACAGGGAAAAAGATTCCAACTATCCATTTAATTCACGTCTCATAGAGGTTAACAAAATTATCAGGTCACCCCTCAGTCTCCAATGTTCAAGTGAAAACAAACAGTCTGACCAATTTTTCCTCAGTCAATATCCTTCAAATCAGGCAACATCCTGGTCAACTTTTCTGTACACTCTCCAAAGCCTCCACATCCTTCCAGTAGTGTGGTACCAAAACTGTACGCAGTATTCCAAATGTGGCCTTACTGAGGTTGTGTACAGCTACAACATGACTTGCCAATTTTTATGCTCTGTGCCCCACCCAATGAAGGCAAGCATGCCCTATGACTTCCTGGCCACCTTATCTACTTGCATTATCACTTTCAGGGAACTGTGATCTGTACACATATATCCTGAGGCAATGCTAATCAGGTACTCAGAGGTTAGTGTTATTTCATGTGGTCACCTTAACATTGACAGGACCTTGCACATTTTTAGAAACCTTGAACTCTGAAATGCCTGAGCTTTAAACATCTAGCCTCTGCTTCTGACAAAGTCTTGTTGATTATGCTGCATTAAGTTATTCATTCTAACAGTGCTACATATCTTTCCTTAATTTGTGTGTTCCTCACATAGGTGCATAACAATAAGGCAAAAGACTTTTGCCTAGATCAAGGTCCACCAGAAAACCACACAGCCATTATTTATCCATGTCATGGGATGTCCCCTCAGGTAAGCAGATTCATTATACTGATTCCATGTTAATAAAGCCAATGGATTGCTGCACTCGATATACCTTTACAGCATTGAATTGTAAAGTTTTTTTTATTATTCTGTACTTTGAGTTGGGGACCAAGATGGTAAAGGGCTGTTTTAAACTAAAATCCGGTGATAAGTGATGCTGCTAAAAATAAGTCACTGAAACTTACTGTGAGCGGTGTTTGCACTGTTGCTGTGTTCAAGCAGTGAAGGGATAACATCTAAGGTGCCATGACATCATGGGTGTCTGAAGAATAAGCTTTGCCGAGAGACAGCTTGCTGATTGGATTATACAAATAGGATCACTTGTGGAGACCAGGAGTCATCAGCATGATGACAACTCTGTGGTTTGAGGGCATGTGAACAATATAGCAGCAGAAACTTCTAGACTCTAGCAGAGAAAAGATTGTCTCTCTCTCCCTCTCTCTCTCATTCTCTGCAGTAAAGTCATCATAACCTGGAGCATATCTAGCTATTATCTCCCACCATTTGCTATAAACTGTTCCTTCTAAGCAGTGACCGAAAGATTGAATAATTAATGTGCCAATTTCCTTGCATCTGCGTTAATATCTTGGAAGGAATAAGAAGGTCAAAACCATATTTAAAACTCTAGCTGATGTTTAACAAATGTCTTCTATAACTTCAACATAACCTCCTTTTTCTAGTTCTCTGTGCACCTATTGATATAGCCAAAGATACAGTATGCTTTATTTACTTCTCTCTCCATCTGTCCTGCTACCTTCAATGATCTATATATAGATACACCCAGGTCCCTTCTACTCCTGCATCCCCTTAAGTATTGTACTCCTTAGCTTATATTGTCTATCCATGTTCTTCCTATCAAAATGTCTCACCTCAGACTTCTACATTGACCGTCAACTGACATCTATATGCCCAATCCATGAACTTGTTTACATCCTTATGGAGTCCTACACTATCTTCCTTACAATTTACAATGCTTCATAGCTTTATATCATCCATAAACTTTGTAACTGGAATCAGGAGACAGAATCATATTGGGAAATTTCCCAACTCCTGACTCAAGTTTCTAAGATAAAAATCCAGCCTTTGTTCTTTTAATTGCCGAGCTCTTTAAGATCCAGGTGTGAGGTCCAGACCTGAGGACAAACATTTCATGTCCCTTCTGCCAACAATGATTATCCTCTAATTTTCTTGCTAACTTCAGGTTTGTGTGGCAGCATCTTTTCTGTGTTACTGAACAATTGACCAGTTAATTGCCTCTAGGATAGATGTAAGGTAGACATTTCAGTATGGGGTTGATAGTCTGGTGGTTGTATGTTCTTGAACTGAGGCAGGGATATTCTTGCTGTATTCATGCCTTTATTTTCAGAACACAGGACCTTAAGACTTAGCACTTTATTGATTACAACTGAACACCTAAAACTGAATATCATTATACAAGATATTTTCTGATCCATTAACAGCAAGCATCCCCTTTTCTGAACTTCCAATTCTCTTTAATTTCCTAATGTGGTCAGCCAAGAATTCACAGATATAGCCTCATAAGGAATCCAAGACCAGTACCTAAGAATTCAACAAACTGTGATGGTTTTGTTTTTGTCTTAACTTGTGGACTGTGTTATGTGTCATGAAAAGACAGTGCCTGAAACACTATTACGTGTAACTTTTCTGATTGGGAGGATCAGCAGTTCTTCCATTTTTAATATTATGCAATGCTGAAGACAGATGGGTTTTGTGCAGCTTCATGCATATTTCAGGGAGTGGTTATATAACAAGGTGAGCAAGGAGGCTGGTAATGTGACAAGTATTTCCAATGTTGCATTTGCTCAAATTGTGATTACCTCCTCATAACTTGGTTGACCTTGTGAGATTACTAAAATTTATGCAACATTGAGGTCACTGCTTTTTCTGGAGCTTGAGTCATTTCTTTGTGCTTACCTAGTTTTAAATAGATAGTCCTACCTTTATTCTGCTTGGGGCTATAAAATTACTATTGAGGAGACTTTAAACATTTGGCGTTATGGAAACCTCATGTTTTCTGTGGTCTTGGTTTATGCTATTATTGCTCTAAAATGGTTTTCGTACCTTCTTAAATTACCTGAGCAAATAATGGAACCCTGCAGCAGTCCTGTTCTTTCTTGTTTGGCCAGAGGCAAGTTCCCTTATTGGTGCAAATATACTTTTGACAACATTAATATGAAGTTAGCCCAGAAAAAAAACAACAGGTTAAATCAAAATTGAAGTAATTGGTCAGAAGTCCAGACCAAATATATAAGTAATTTGTAACCTAAAGATTGCTTTTATAGCATGAATCAATATCCTCATAATTTATCACAACAAAAAGCAAAATCAGCACTGGTATTATTCTAAGTGTTTAGAATGCATTGTTGAGTTCACAACTTCCTACATTATACCTCCAGGCAATTCTGTTGAGATGAGCAACCAAGAATAACCTGAAATTCCACAATTAGAATGGCATTAAAAATGGTTCTAAAATCAATTAAACTGCTAAATAAATATGCTATGGGTTAATTTGAAATCAAATGGAGATAAAGTAACATTCAGGGTAATTGGTTCATCAGAGATGTTCACAATTGTAATCCATTATGTGGTTCTCTAATTATTTCCTCTTCTGCGTGAAACAAGTTAATACACCAACTTTTAATTATAAAGTTTAAAACAAAAGGACATTCAACTATCACCCACACTGCATTTAGGCTCCTCTTTGGAGAGTGATTTAACAGCAATGGCAGAGGAAGGTTCAACTGAAGCATTCAAGTGGAAATCGGGTGATTATTTTGGATATAAATAATGTGCAGGTGTATGGAGAATGGCAGGAGATTGCCATTACATAATGATGCTCACCTGAAGAACTGGTGCAGACAATAGGTGAAACACTGTAACACCTCTGTTTCACATGGGTGAGATTAAATGCAGAATGGTGCCTTATTAAGTTTGTAAACATGATTCTGAGGCTTCCATTTGCACGTCAGTTTAGTTTGCCACATTAGCATGGGACCAATCTTTCTGTCCATGGCCTGCTAAGATATTCCAATGAAGCTTGATACAAGCTCTAGGAACAACACCTTGTCTTTCCATTCAGCACTCCACAGCTTTCTGGACCTAGCACGGAGTTCAACAAATTTACATTGTAATCTCTGTCGCCATCTTACCTAATGAGCTTTGTTATTATTTTTGTGGTTTGCGTTTATGAATTGATTTCATTTGGTTTCTTTCTTTATCCTTGCATGTTGCTTTAAGATTGTTTTAACATAGCTATTCATGTCCTCATTTGGCTACAATCTTTGTTTCTTTACTCTATTCTTAACTATTCTGTTTTGTTGTTGCATTAAAGCCTTTAATCTCGCTTGGCCTCAATTCTCTCACAAACCTTCTTTATTCTTCTTACCTCGCCTAAAAATTGTTAGATTTCCATCTTTCTTCAGTTTTGATGTTATTTCTCATGGCCCGTACTTCAGTACAACCTTTAGAGACACGCTTATGATATCATCACTGTATTATAACATGTCATCTGAAGGTACCAAGATCATTTGTACCATTTAGTCTGAGGTCACTTGAAAAATGACATATTTCTGGAAACATGCTGCTTTCTGTATAATGTAACAATCTAATGTTAGCCCAAACAATGACGTGCCTTTGAAATTAACGTGTGTATCTAATGACTGGCTGTAATAAGTATCCATTGGATCCTTCAATGCCACAATATCCACACCCAGGTTCTTATAGTAAGAGAGATAACAAATATTGCTGCATTCTTGTTGGAGCAAACTCACATCATGTTTAGCTGTGGTAACCATATACAAAAGTCCAACATCTTGGCATTAGATACTGGGAAACTAATTGAAGACCAATCAACAACAGAGAATTCAGACAATGAGCAGCATCATTTTCTGTGAGTACAGACAGCTGCACACATCTGTAGAAAGGGCATTGACCGACAAGACCAACAGCACTTTTTTTTTTAAGGTTAAGATGCAAGTTCTTTCAAGATACCATAAATTTCCAATATTGCTTTAGTTAAAAATAAAAAAACATTGAAGTTAAATTGCTACCATCACCGAAGGCTACAGACCTATATTGAAGGATAATGAGCAATCTATCTCTTTCTCCTTTTTAATAGGGAACAAATGTATACAAGGTGCTGATAGGACATTTTCTTGTTAAATATTCCTGGAAGCATAGCTGAAAAGCACTAAAGAACTAGGACACTAAAAAAAAATTAGTTTTCTACACCAAGGCGGCTTATTTCTATGTCCAGACATCAGATTGGTTATTGGTTTACATCCTTCAAATCAAACTTGACACAATGAAACATTTTGATGTTGATGTAGTATTGCATTATGGAGAATGATGCAGCTCTGTTTATTGATCCTCCAAAGTAATGCAGTGTTCTGAACATAAGTTTGCTCGCTGAGCTCATAGGTTTGTTTTCAGACATTTTGTCACCATACTAGCCAATATCATCAGTGAGCCTTTGGTGAAGCAATCCGCTTTCTATTTATGTCTTTAGGTTTCCTGGGGTTGGTGACATCATTCCCTGTGATGACATTTCCTGTTCATTTTTCTCAGAGGTGATAAATGGGGTCCATGTCGATGTGTTTGTTGATAGAGTTCCAGTTGGAATGCCATGTTTCTATGAATTATCGTGCATGTCTCTGTTTGGCTTGTCCTAGGATGAATGTGTTGTCCCAGTCGAAGTGGTATCCATCCTTGTCTGTATGTAAGGATACTAGTGATAGTGGGTCAGCTTAGAGATGCTACGGTAGAAATAGGGTCCTTTCTATTTTAATTCCTTGGCTCCCTTCAGCCCTACAAGTCCACACCAACCCGCCGAAGCGCACCCACCCAGACCCATTCCCCTACATTTACCCCTGCACCTAACACTATGGGCAATTTAGCGTGGCCAATTCACCTGACCTGCACATTTTTGGACTGTGGGAGGAAACCGGAGCACCCGGAGGAAACCCATGCAGACACTGGGAGAATATGCAAACTCCACACAGACAGTCGCCTGAGGAGGGAATTGAAGCCAGGTCTCTGGCGCTGTGAGGCAGCAGTGCTAACCACTGTGCCACCGTGCCGCCCACAAATGTCTTCTAAATGTCCAACTTCGTTCCACCTGGCGGAAACGCTTCCTGCCTCAGGCCTAAGTTAAAATTGCAATTGGGGTGCTAATGACATAATTGAGACTTGACTTAGGGGTCTAAAGAAGGCTGCCACTCACATTAGGTGACCTGCTAGAAGAAGCAGGTCAAAATGATTTCAGAGGGGTCCTAACCATAGATAAATAAACTGATCATTTGTAGTACCCTGCTTTTGCTGGGGAGATGGGGTTAAAGTCATTCCTCTAGTACTCAAAACAGTTATCTCAAGACATTCTATCATCCTTTGCCTGGCTGTTTGAGGAACATCTCTTGATGGAATCATTTCAACCACACCTACAGTTTCATTTTTCTGCTATATTGAGGATTTAATCTTTCACAGTTTTTTAACAATGCTTCTGTGTCATCATATATGTGACATCTATCACGTTCCTCAGGTATACTCCACATGAATGCACAGAAACCAGCTGAAGAGCACACATCACACTATGCACAAACAAGAAACGTTTTTTACATATCATACAATCATTATAGAAAGGCGTTGATTAGAAGGGAAGCATTCATACATATATTCTGGTAACACACATAAATTCAATCATTTTGAATAGCAGTCTCGTAGATCAGAGTAATGGATTAGTGGTGCTAGAAGAGCACAGCAGTTCAGGCAGCATCCGAGGAGCAGTAAAATCGACGTTTTGGGCAAAAGCCCTTTATCAGGAATTTTACCGAGATCAGAGTAATGACTAGTCTTAACCTACAATGAGAAAGTTGACTACAAAACAGGGCGTTACTGACCCTGTATGATAAAGGGGACATGCTCTCCATCAAAAAGATGTTACTGAAGTATATTTGAAGTATATGCCATTTAGGGAATAGATCAAATTATGTATAGTCTTATTAGAACTCTCTAGGTCATATTTAGAACAGCTGACTGAATGGATGATAGTTGGTTATTATTCTGAAACATTAACTTTGTCTTTCCCACCAGAGATTCCTCCGACCTGCTCAATATTTCCAGCACTTTCTGCCCTAATACAGAACTTGCCTTTTGTTCTCCTTTTCATCCAATCTCTTTCATTTTCTTAAAACCTATTGTATTTGTATCTAGCCGCGTTCTGCTGAAAAGTCAAAGCTGACATTTTAACCCTGTTTCTCACATACCTCCATCCTTAAGTGCAGTTCTGAGTCTATAGAGGAAAACAAGCACATTAGGACTTTCAATCAGCTACATTAGATTAGAAATGTCCACAATTGTAAGTGCAACTTGATGAAAAAAGAATCAAACCATGAAAGAATTTTTGTCACCCATCAATGCAGTTTCATTGTGTGCTTTATTAAATATTTCACTGTTGCTATTTCCTTGATTAGGAAAGGGAATTCTTTTTTTTCTTGATACAAGACAAGACCGAAAAGAAAAAAGTTATTTTTAGTATCTAACGGACTCATTTGCCTTGCATCCTTGATACTGTTGCAGATCAGTGGAGGACAGCATGGGAAATGGCAAAGTCTTCTCACTGTGGCATCTACACTTCATACAATCTTATTCGCTTGCAATTATGTTCAATCCAAAGTCTTGACTGCATTGATTTAAAACAGTACACAGTGTTCTTTTTATTATCTTAAATACACACACTTTGAATCGAGAGGGTACAATTATTAGGAAAGACTGAACAAGGCTTCAGCTATTGTTTTTAGACAAAAGATTGAGAAATGACCCAAAAGAGATCTATTTAATTTTGACAGGCAGGGTTAAATATTGAGAAAATGCTTCCATTTGTAGAGTCAAGTTGGAGGGTTGTGGAGGAAGAAATTTGCAAGGAAATTGCATAGAAGTACAAGAATTATAGATCGTTTATAATTAGGAGAATTCAATCATCCGATTATAGATTGAGGTTCATTGGAGGACAAGTCTCCACAAATATCCTTATTCTCAATTATGGAGTTGCCAGCACGTCAGTGTAAAAGTTAAGGCTGAAACATTCGCAACATTCTTCAACCAGATGTGCCAAGTGGATGATCTAACTTGACTTCCTCCAGAGGTCTCCAGCATCACTAATGCCAGTCTTCAAACAAACAATTTGATTCATTCCATGTAATATCAAGAAATGAGAGAAGATACTGGATGCTGCAAAGGTCATGGCCCCCGACAACATTTTAGTAATAATTTTGTGCTTCAGGTTCAGTCATACCCTAGGCTGTTTCAGTACAGCCACATCTCTGGCAACTACTCAATGATATGGAAATTTGCCCCAGTATGTCCTGTACAAGAGCAGCAAGGCATTTCCAACCGGGCTAGTTAATGCCCCATCAGGGTACTCTTGATGATCAACAAAGTGATGGAATGCATCATCAAGCAGCACTTGCTCACTGACATTCACTTTGGGTTTTGCCAGGGCCATTCAGCTCCTGACTTTATCACAGCCTTGGTTTAAACATATCCAAAACAACTGAATTCTAGAGGTGAGCTAAGAGTGATAGCCCTTGACATTCCTGCCACATGTGACTGAGTGTGGCATTAAGGAGTCTTAGTAAAACTAAAGTTCAGAGAGTGTGGTGCTGGAAAAGCACATCAGATAAGGCAGCATCCGAGGAGTAGGAGAATTGAGGTTTCGGGCAAATTTGCCTGTGTGGGTTCAATTCCTGCACTATGCTGAGGTTACTATGAAGGACTCTCTTTTTCAACCTCTCTCCTCACCTGAAGAGGAGTGACCCTCAGGTTAAACCATCACCAGTTGTGTCTCTCTAACTGTCTGGAAAGATTATGGCACCCTTACCTTACCATCACATCTTGGCAGGAGATCCTAATTGTAGTGTCAAGAACCTTACCATCTTCAGATGATTAGTGAATAACCTTCCCTCCATCATAAGGTCAGAAGTGAGGATGTTTGCCAATGATTGCACAATGTTCAGCACCGTTCACAGTCTGTGCCCAAATGCAACAAGGTCTGTACAATATCCAGGCTTAGGCAGACAAGTGGAAAGTAACATTTATGCCATGCAAATGCTGAACAGTGATGATGTCCAATAAGAGAGAATCTAACAATTGCCCCTTGACATTCAATCCTATACCACGGCTTACTCCCACATTATCAACATCATGGAGTAACCATTGTCCAGAAGCTGAACTGGACAAACATCTAATTACAGTGTCTATACAGCCTCCCTCCCAAACAGCATTGTCGGTGTACTTACATCAAATGGATAGCAGCAGTTCAAGAAGATAGTCCACCACCATCACCTCCTCAAGGGCAACTCAGGATGGGTAATAAATACTGGCCAAGTCAGTGAAGCTCACACACCATGAATGAATGAAACGAACGGCAGGGAACGGGGCGGTGGTAGAAAACGAATGCCTCGTCTCCCACAGATGAAGACGCTGCATGCTTTAGGAGGGTAAAAGGAGGAAGCTCAGGTACTTGAAGGGTTTAAAATTGGTAAGGAGGTGGTATTGGATTGGCTATCTGCACTAAGGCATTGAGACAAGATGGAACAGATTGAAGGAGTGGGCATTGTAAACACATTGGCCATAGTTTTCAAATCTTCCTTAGATTCAGGACTGATGCAGGAGGACTGGATAATGGCAAATGTTACAACCATGTTCAAAAAGAGGAGTTTTATAATGAACCCAGCAACTATAGGCAAGTCAACTCTTGTGGGGACAGTTTCAGAAACAATAATTTAGGAGAAAATAAGGTGTCACTCGGGCAAAAGACAAGCTGGTATGAATTTAAGGTCAAATTGTGTTCAACTTGTGAGAGTATCTTTAATGGGGTGAGAGAGGTGTGAAGATGACAAAACTGTTGATGTGGTATGAGATTGATTTTCAGAAGGCCTTTGGTGAAGTAGTGCAGAACAGGCTTATGAGCAAAGTTTGAGCTTGTGAAATAAAAGAGATAGTAAAAACATGGGTGCAAAGTTAGATGAATAACAGGAAGCAAACTATAATAGTCAACGGTTGTTTTGCAGACTGGTTGAAGAGGTACAGTTCATCAAAAGTTCAGTGTTAGGACCTCTGCTGTTCCAGATATTTCTTAATGGCTTTGATCTTAGTAAAGGGACCTGGGTTTGTACAACAGAAATCATTGAAAGTGGTAGTACAAGTTAACAGGATCTTTAATAAGGCATGTAGAATCCAGGGCTTTATCAATAACCATATAGAATGCAAAAACAAAAGTTATATTACACATGCATAAGCACTGGCTTAGCTTCAACTAATCTGTTGCATCCAGTTCTAGCACCACTGTTTAGGGAAGATACAAAAACATTAGAGAAGGCTAAAAAATGATTAATGAGTATGGTTCCATGAATGTGGAACTTCAGTTACGTGGAAAGATTGTTCACCTGCAACAGAGAAGGTTGAGGGGAGACTTGATCGTGGTATTTAAAATCATGAGGAGCCTGAACAGAGTAGACAGATAGGGAGAAACAATTCCCTTTGGTGGAAGAATCAAAAGCAGAAGTGCACAATTCTAAGACAATTGAAAAATAAAGCAATAAGAAAGCTTTTCCATGAGTTGAAGTTTTAGAATCTGGAATGCACTCTCTGACAGTGTAGTGAAGGCATGCTCCATTGAGGATTACAAAAACAAATTGGATCATTATCTGAAAGGAAGAGATTTCAGGCCCATGGGGAAAAAAGTAAGCATGTAGCAGTGACTGAATTACTCCTTCAGAGACCTAGTACAAATACACTGGATTGAATGGCCTCCTTCTGTGTTGAGATGTTTCTATGATTCTATATTTCTGTAATTTTGACTGAGCTGAGAGAACTAAATAGAAAAAAAGTTAACAATTATTTGATTGAATTCGAAGAAAATATATTACTTTTGAGTAGCGTTGTTGTTGAAATTTAATATTCTCTGCTTGGAGTACAGTCACCTGAGGGACTGTTGGAATTGGCTAGGAATGCAATAGAGCAATCATAGTATTTTGTAATCCTGTTCCTGTTTCCCAGGAGGGACATCAAGGTTTAATCAGATCCAGGAACAAGGTAAGAAATTTGCTATTTTGCAAAAAGCATTATAAAACAAACATAAAATAATTAGAAATTGATGTAAGAATGTTCTTGACAAGATAATTAGATTTTACAGAGTTGAGGCTCCTGTTGCTACCCTTATATTTTCTGAGTTTTTGTTGCTGCTCTTCATATTGACAGATTGATGGAATTATCACAGCATATAGTGTAGAAGGGAATGCTTAATTTTTCTTTATCTCATCCTTCTCTACTTCAGACCTGTTGGATTTAATGAGAGAGAAAGGGAAGAAAGTAGTTAATTCAGCCTAAATGGTGTGCTGAATTTCTGAACCCACAAATTCATAAGACAGAGGCAAGTGTTCTATCGTCTACACTGAGGAGATGAAGTGCAGGCTGGATGACCACTTTACGGAACACATACCGCGTCTGCAAAAATAACCCCGAGCTTCCAGTATCTGCCACTTTAATACATCACCCTGTTCCCTGGCCAACATCTCTGTCTCAGGCTTGCTGCAGTGCTCCAGCAAAGCTTAGTGCAAGCTGGAAGAACTGCACCTCAGTCGGGAGACCCTGCAGCCTTCAGGACTCAGCATGGAGTTAAATAATTTTAATGATGTGAGCATCTTCATCCATGTCTTTTACTCACCCCCACATTCCAGGCCCTGTCATTACATGGGCTGCTTTCAGCACAGGCAATCCGATTTCACCTACTTATAGACCCCATTAGGAGATGGTCTTTCTCCCTGGCTTGCCATTATCCATCCCATTATATGCCCAACTGTTTTCCTCCTCCTCTGGACTGCATCCCCATCTATTGCTTACTCCTTTACTCCACCTTTCCCCACCCCATCCACCGTCTTCAGCATACATACCAGCTTTTCCTAGCTATCCTCAGCTCTGGAGAGGGGTCACTGGACCCTAAACGTGAACTCTGCTTTCTCTCCATTGATACTGCCAGATCTGTTGAGTTTCTGCAGCAATTTCTGTTTTTGTTCTACATTGAGCATTGGCTTCACCACAGCAAAGACAAGAGAACTTGGCATTGTGATTAGTTTTTGCTTGTCCTGGTGAAGATCAAAAACAGAGCACCTGAGCTAAATCCTTTATAAAGGATGAAATTACGACACATCTGGATAGTAGTAACAGGATAGGTCAGAATCAGCATGGATTTATGAAGGGGAAATCATGCTTGACTAATCTTCTGGAATTTTTTGAGGATGTAACTCTGAAGATGGACGAGAGAGATCCAGTAGATGTGGTGTACCTGGACTTTCAGAAAGCTTTTGATAAGGTCCCACATAGGAGGTTAGTGACCAAAGTTAGGGCGCATGGTATTGGGGGCAAAGTACTAACTTGGATTGAAAGTTGGTTGGTTGACAGGAAATAAAGTAGTGATAAATGGCTCCATTTTGAAATGGCAGGCAGTGACCAGTGGGGTACTGCAGGAATCAGTGCTGGGACCGCAGCTTTTTACTATATATTAAATGATATAGAAGATGGTATTAGTAATAACATTAGCAAATTTGCTGATGATACTAAGCTGGGTGGCAGGGTGAAATGTGAGGAGGATGTTAGGAGATTACAGGGTGACCTGGACAGGTTATGTGCGTGGTCAGATGCATGGCAGATGCAGTTTAATGTGGATAAATGTATGGTTATCCACTTTGGTGGCAAGAACAGGAAGGCAGATTACTACCTAAATGGAATCAATTTAGGTAAAGGGGCAGTACAACGAGATCACTGGAGCGACTGGGCTTGTGTACCCTTGAGTTTAGAAGACTGAGAGGGGATCTGGTTGAGACATATAAGATGATCAAAGGATTGGACACTCTGGCGGCAGGCAACATGTTTCCGCTGCGGGGTGAGTGCCGAAACAGAGGACACAGCTTAAAAATACGGGGTAGACCATTTAGGACAGAGATGAGGAGAAACTTCTTCACCCAGAGAGTAGTGGCTGTGTGGAATGCTCTGCCCCAGAGGGCAGTGGAGGTCCAGTCTCTAGATTCATTTCAGAAAGAGTTGGATAGAGCTCTCAAGGATAGTGGAATCAAGGGTTATGGAGATAAGGCAGGAACAGGATACTGATTAAGGATGATCAGCCATGATCATATTGAATGGTGGTGCAGGCTCGAAGGGCAGAATAGCCTACTCCTGCACCTTTTGTCTATTGTCTCTGAATGAGCTTTAGTGGTTGCTGCTTTCTCCAGGTTCCCTGGGTCATCACCAATGTAGGCACCCAGATGAATCAGACTAGAGAATTTAAATTGAATACAAATGATAAGAACAACATTGTAATGACTCCAACAAAATATTCCTGGCAATCATCTAGGCAGATTTTTGTTTTGAGGAACAAACAAAATGGATAACAAGTTAGAGGTTGAGCCATTTAGACCAAAGGCTCTATAATGACGCAACCAACCCTACTCTCCCGCAGTTTCTTTATCATGTCTGAAAATAACACAGCCAATTGGCAGCTGTTTCTGAAGCACCCATGAAGCATGGATTATGCTGTCAAGTTTGAATTGTTATAGACATGATGCGTGAGATTTCCAATAGCTGAATCTGAAAAATCAGATAGATGCAACTAATATCCAGGTTAGTATTTATGAAAAGACTTTGGTCCCTTGCCTTGTATGTGACCCCTCTTCCTATCCCTTGTTCCCCCTTCCACTCCCTCTGCATGTCTTTGCTCCACCAGCAGCAATTTCAGAATGAATGCCTTGTTACAATAATTGCCGCTCCCATTTACAAAAAGGTCATAATCTTCAAAACATCAATTAGATCTTCTACTCATTTTCTCTATCCCAATAGAAACATCTCATTCTGCATCCCTTCTGTGCAACTGTAATTCCTCACCAATGGTATTATTTTCATGAATATTCATTGTACATACTAAGGCCATAATATCCTTCTTTTAATGGGAAGCACCCAACTGTGGCTTACCTTTTGCCTTTTCCAAATCATACATCAGTTTCTCACTTATGTATTCATTGCCCATGTGTAAAGCCAGGAAAGTATTTACCTCTTTAAATTAACAATGCAACTAAAGTTCAATAGTTACTTTGAACATCAGCAGTTAGTTTTATGTTGATTGAGTTAATTAATTAATTAATTAATCAATCATCATGTGTACCGAGGCATAATGAAAAGCTTTGTCTTGCGAGCAATACAGGCAGATCACAGAGTTAAGTAGCATACACAGTAAATAATAGGTAAACAGCAGCAAAAACAAAAACACTGGTACAGGCAAATGTTAAGAGTTTGTGAGTCCATTCAGTATTCTAACAACAGTAGGGTAGAAACTGTTATGAAACCGGCTGTAAGCAGCTGTGGAATTTAATTAGGGCATTTTTGATTTGAAGAAGTGTTTTAGGACTTGAGCTATTCAACAGTTGTTCACATTCTTGTCTCTAATTGGCAGCTAATCACAGCATGTTTTGGTTGGGTAGGGTTCCTGTGAACTGATCCCTCCAAAAATGGAAGCTACCAAAACTATCCCAATATGAACTTCTCGACATCCTGAATTTTTATTTGTATTCTAAGAATGCATAAGCCAACTGACTTTGTTCTTGGATAATGTTTTTTATAAGTAGTTTCCACATGGTTATCCAGACGGAGACATGTGTATTTAATACTGATGCTTGTTTCTTCAAGTTCCAGCTTTCTAAGTACAAATCTTAAGATTTGGCTTATTCATAAATTTAGGCTTTGACACATATTATGAGTATTCATCAATGGTGTTGATGCTCTAGTCATTGAGTCATATAGCACGGAAACAGACCTTCAGTCCAATCAGTCTACACTGACCATGTTCCCAAACTAAACTAGTCCCACCTTCCTGCATTTGGCCCATATCCCTCAAAACCTTTCCTATTCATGAACTTATTCAAATGTCTTTTAAGCATTGTAACTGTACTTACATCCATCACTTTATCTGGCAGTTCATTCCATTAGACTCTCTGTCTAAAAAAAATGTCCTTTTAAAATCTTCCTTCTCTCACCTTAAAAATATGCCCTCTAGTTTTGACTCCCCACCCTAAGGAAAAGACCCTTGTTATTTACCTTATCTATGCCTCTCATGATACTATAACCCTCAGTAAGATCACCCCACAACTTTATACACTCCAATGAACAAAGTCCCAATCGTTCTGATCTATTCTATCTTAAACCCTCCATTCCCAGCAACATCCTGCTAAATCTTTTTTGAATCCCCTCTTGTTTAATAATGTCCTCCCTATAACAGGGTGACCATAACTACACGTAGTACTCCAGAAGAGGCCTCTCCAATGTCCTGGAAAAGTGCAGCAGGTCAGGCAGTATCCAAGGAACAGGAGAATCGACGTTATGCCCGAAACGTCGATTCTCCTGTTCCTTGGATGCTGCCTGACCTGCTGCGCTTTTCCAGCGACACATTTTCAGCTCTGATCTCCAGCATCTGCAGCCCTCACTTTCTCCTCTCCAATGTCCTGTACAACCTCAACATAACGTCCTAACCCTTCTACTCAAAAGTCTGAGCAATGAAAGCAAGCCTGCTAAGTGCCTTCTTAACCAACCTGTCTACATGTGACATGAATCCCAGTGTTGGCTCCTTGATGTTAATCCAGTTTCAGCTTATGCTCAGGGATGATACAAACCTTTCGATTTGCACTTTGGCAGCTGCTCCAGGACATTTCAGAAATTTCTTTCATGGGTGATGGAACACTTAATTAACTTCTTGTATCTCAATTACAGTTAAAGCAGCCAGGTGGAAATTGCAATCAGAATTACCTCATCATTAATGTCAGGCTCTGACAAATGGGATAGCAAGATGATTACAACTTAGCTAACACTGCCATGAGCATTTTAACAGCTTGATTAGCAAAGCAGGGCCTCCTTCTTCTGAGTGAGACTACAACATTGTACATAACCTCGGCACATTCAAAATATTCTATTTCCAATGACAAGTGTTGCTATTTTATGATTCCAGGGTATTTCATTTGCACATGCTAACTTAAAAGGTGCTATTCTTGGCTTAGTAGGTAGCACTTGTGTCTTGAAGTCAGAGGTTTGTGCATTGGAGTAACAATCTAGAGATTTGAGCGCATATTCCAAATTAAACACTTTAGCGCAGTACTGAGGGAGTGCTATACTGTTAGAAATGCCATCCATCAAATGAGACATTAAACAAAGACTCTCAGATTGATGTAAGAGAACCCAAGGCACTATTTGAGGAAAATTAGCAGAGTTTTATTTGTCCTTTTTTTAATCCATCAACCAATATCAGATTATTTGATTACTGCTTTGTGAGAGAGCTGCCTTTGGCAATTGGCTACTACAATTCAACAATTACTGCATTTCAGAAGTATTTTATTGGCTTTAAATCATTCGGAGGTCATGAAAGACATCAGAAAACAGCAAAACAGTCACATTGCTTTGTTTGCGTCTCCAGTTGTTCAGTTATATGCACTGGATTTTAAGGGCTGAATGGGGATGTCTTCTAGTCTTGCACCACAACTGGAATAAACCAGCCATCACAAAATCAGCCACTTTTACAGATTCTCTTTTTCTCATTTTCAACTCAATGGGTCTGAGAATGAGGAAAGACCTTAAAGAGGTTCATCACACAAAGAGGTGATGGGTTCTCTCATGGTCTACATAATTCAATGAGACAATTTGTAGCGTCAGTAGGCTGGTCCACAGTCACCACCTGCCACATTATACCTTAAAGATGTTCTAAGCATTGTATGTGTACCTTGCATTTAGGTAATTCATCTTTAAAGGCAGTTAGATTGCTGTGGGTTTGCTAGCCATGTGCTATATGGTTCTCCTATAGTATGTGTTTCTACAGCACAAATTGGCTATAACACGATTACTAAATTTAGACCAATTTTTGTAGAACTCGAACTTTCCTTACTTGTATTGGTGATAACACGATTCCAGCCCTATTTGTTGAAATGGTGCTGGTATTGCATGATTTTCTTATAAAGCGAGATTGCACGGGAACTAAACTACGGCATTATAAGAGACCTACCTGTATATCTACATAGATCAGCTTTTATTTGGAGTGTCTGCTTCATAACTTACAATATGTTTTACTGTATTAACTAAACTAACCCATGGGGCTAACTAATTATGGGCATGTGATTGATGATTAAACTAATGGGGTCAATGATCAGAATCTCCCCCCCCCCCGAGTTGAAATGTCTAACATTAGGGAACATGCATTTAAAGGTAAGAGGGAGAATGTTCAAAGGAGATGAGAGAGGCAGGTTTTGTTTTACACAGAGTAGTAGGAGTCTGGAACATGCTTGCAAGGGTGGTGGTAGAGGCAGATATAATAAGGACGTTGAAGGGACTTTTAGAAGAAGACATGAATATGCAAAGAATGGAGTGATATGGCCCAAGGGCAGGCAGAGAGATTAGTTTAATTTGGCATCATGTTCAGCACAACATCATGGGCCAAAGGGCTTGTTCCTGTGCTGTTCAGTTCTCGGTTCTATTATCATTAAAATGACATGATGGGGCTGTTGTAGCATAATGATAGTGTCCCTGATGTTGGACTAGGAGGCCCAAGTTCAAGTCCCATCTGTTACAGAGGTGTGTAATGATATCTCTGACAAGTTGATTAAAGAAATAAAAATGACGTGACGATTAGCAATGGAAAATATTGTGACTAGAATTTGTGTCATTTAAACAACTGTCTATAGAATTCATAGACAACCTTGTGTGCAAATTATAGAGAAAAGTGCTCATGATGTGATTGATCATGTGGAGCCAGCAAACAGAATTGTCAGTTCATGATCACATTAGCCCCATGGAATCTTTCCTGGCAGGTTGATGAAGTGAACAGGTTCCAAATACAAACATTTGGTTGACATAATCACTACAGCACCCAAACATAGCAAGGCACATGGAAGGTGTGGTCTTCTGTGTGCACCCAGGAAATGCCCAGCTTTCAATCAATTTTGCAATGCATATGGGTTCATTCCTGATGAAGGGCTTATGCCTGAAACATCGACTCTCCTGCTCCTCAGATGCTGCCTCACCTGTGTGCTTTTCCAGCACCACACTTTTCAACATTTGGCAGAAGAGGCCAGTGGCAGAGGTAGTGCCTTACAGCAAAGGCAAATGCAGCCACAAAATGTTGCCACCAAATCAAACAGCCCACAAACAAAGAGTATCTTCAAACTGCAATAAACACCATCTGGAATCCTGCCCATGTGAAGTGATCAACAAATCAGAATCTGGTAATGTGGTCAATTAACCACAAATGGTAAACATATGAAACAAAAGCAGAAATTGCTGAACAAACTCAACAGGTCTAGCAGTATCTGTACACACAAAGCAGAATTAACATTTCAAGTCCAGTGACCTTCTTCAGAAATGTGAATTGTGAGTAAAAATTGGACTAACAGAAGGTTACAATTAGAGTAGTCCAGGGTTCCAAAACCAGAGTTCCAAAATTCACTGGAAGGTCTTAAGGAATGAAAGAACAAGTGCCAAGATGATTTGAACCACTCAAAATAGCCTGAGTAATGAGTCAATAAGAACAAGCATTGGCTGTAGTATATCATAATAAACAAATCTGGAACAGTATCTGCAGACCATAAACAAAAGACTTGGCAATACAAAAAGGACCATCAGATAATATCACTCATAACTGCAAAAAACAACCTCAAAACAAAGACATTCTCATAATATCTCAATGTATCAGAATGTTATCTGTCCTTTATAGAACCTCATAAGCTCACTTGTTATTGTAAGTGGTTCAACGTTTTTGAGAAAAGGATGTGTACCTGCTTTTAATGGAATTTACCTTTAAGGACTCCATTTCATGTGCACATAATGTTCAACTCTACTGTGTAAAGCAGCTGGTTTGCTGTCATGTCTGCTTCATAACATGTGACATGTTTAACTGTTTTAAATAAACTAACCCATGGAGTTAATCAATCCCTGATGAGCAATTAATTATGAGACCATTATCATTAACATGAGACTCGGCAGAGCTGCCAGCTCTCTCAAAGTATCAAACTAAGTGAAGTGCAGACTCATTGGAAAACCAATGGAAGAGCAAATCCAAAAACAAACCATTGTTCTTGGTTTTCTGCATTCCACCAACTGAGTACACAAGGGCATTATTTCAACCAAGGAACTTTACAGTTGGCACTTACAGCAGTTTAAACTTTCTTTATTATATTTCAGCTTTTACTTCCTTGTGTGTGTATTAATTGAAGGTAATTCTCCCAAACAAGTGATCTGATGCAAAAATGTTGAGTTAGTTGGCATGAGATTATGTCTGACTGCAGGAGGTTTTATTGATACTGGAGTTCATGCCATTTAAAACTTGATGACTCCCTGATACAGACATGGAAAAAAAATGTGTAGCCAAAACACTCTCAGTTTTCAGCAACTGCACTGCAAGTCAATGATACTGTTAGTTTAATGAACTAGTTAACAGCTAAATTGATGTGAGTTTGGAAATCAAATGGCTTTAACAGCTTGCATAGTTTATCTTCAAAATGATAATCTCAATTTTTAATACTTGAGAATTACAAAATGGAAGTGTTCAATACCAGCACTTCATTTACACCACTAATTTCACAGACAGATGGAGCTTTTTACTTACATTTACAAATGGGCTGGAAGTATTGGAAGATTTGTAGTGCTGTCAAAGGGACTGGGGACCCCACCTGCTACATTCACTTTGTTTCATGCAGTCGTGAAAACATTATCTGCATGCAATTTGGGACCTAACAGCTTCCCCATTTAAAACTAAATGCTTTTGTTTCAATCTGCAGTACTTAAATAAATAGAGGCTAAATAGTCATCTTGGTGCAATGTTTGAGATTATTTTGGCTTTGTTTCAGTAATTCAGAGCTTGAAACTATTCTGTGACCCTTGCCAATGTCACTCAGGATTTGCTTGTAATGAGATGCAGTTGGAGCTAATTGCATCCAGCATGCCTTTCATCCCCTTCTTACACAAAGACATCAACTTGTCTTTTTTTCATTCTTTCATGGATATGGATATTACTGGCAAGGCCACTATTTATTGCCTAATTTTAAGTGACTTGCTTAGCCATTTTGGAGGACAGTTAAGAGTTGACCACATTGCTGGAGTCACATGTAGGCCAGGCCAAGTAAGGACAGCAGATTTCCTTCATTAAAGGGCATTAGTGAAAAGGTTGGATTTTTCCAAAATTGATGACAGTTGTCATGGTTACCATCACAGGGATTAGCATTATAGGAAACCAGACTTATTAACTACATTTAAATTCCACCAACTATTGTCATGGAATTTCCACACTGTTCCAAGATCTGGATTTCTGGATTACTTCTCTAGTGGCATTGATACTACACCAGTATCTCCCTGAAAGGAGAAAAGCACATGGGGTTGGACTATAGTGAGGGGAGAGTAGTGAAAGCAAGAAGGTGATGCATAGGATGATGGGGAAATGAGATGCAAGAAAGAGGTTTCCGCATGAGTATACCTAATAGTTTCTCCCTCTCACTGTTCTCACCCTCTGTCATGTTTGGTGCAGTCTTAGAGAGAGCTATCTGTCATCACTCAGGGAAGGACATGCCTGTTCCTTGCTGCTTAGCTGTTGCCAACCTCCAGTTAGATGTTGTCTAGTGCTACTTGTGAGAAAGTATGTGCTAGTAAGCTCTTAATGTGTTCAAATTGTGAGATCTGTGTGCATGTAGGTAAGGTGAAGCTATGAAAGTAAAGTATGAGTTGTGATTGCTGGAAATTATTGATGGCTGAGTGAAGGGGACTAGTGGTGAAATGAGCACTGTGTGAGGTTACTATCTCCATTGTAAAGACTTGAAGAAGAATTCACTGACCTTGGCCACTCACATAAGATCATTCAACTTTCTGAGGTATTCTATCCAGGTTATTGAGGCTGCATTGTTTGTATTGATAGGATGTCTGTCTGTCCCAACTACTTTCTCTGAAGTGCCTTCTATCTCCTTGTGGATGGAAAGAATTTTCTTTCCTGTTCATCCTCTGCATCAATTTCCTTAATGCTGGATCTGAGAACCTTGCAACCTTGCAAACTGTCTGACTATGCTGCATTGTGCATTGTTTTAGTTTTAAATGTCTTCCCAACCATTTCTAGTATTTTCTGCAACCAGTATAGGCTCACTTTATGTGGCACAGACTGCCTCTAAGTAATGCAAAGGAGCTCCACTGAGCTATGCATCCACTCAACAATGCTTTTCGTCAGCAAGGAACAAAGGTTTTAAGCTGATTGCATTAGATGGAACAGACAGAGGTTAATTGTGCACTGTCTTTGCTGCACCAGTTTTTGAGAGCTGTCAGACTCCTCCCCATCTACCTGTTTATATGCCATATGTGAGAAGATAAACATGGACCATCCATCAGCATAGCAATCATTGTTAATTAGTCAATCATGTGTTAACTTTGCCAGTAGCAAAATGAGCAAATGCCCTTGCCCTTCACCTTTTTGATCATGCAGCATTGCCATTTGATGTGAAGGGCACTGCTTGTCACTGGCCACTCTGGTGTTTCCTTTCTTCCTGGTGGTGGAGTATAAATAAAGATTTACACACTTGTTGTTCTTCACTGTGTCTCACACCTGTACATACACAGCATGGGTGCTGGGGAAAATATAAGCACTACCACTGCTATGCAGTCGTGTGGGGGAAATAAAAAGAAAAAAATATATAACCAGGAGATTTAGAATGTCCTGAGTTTAGGGGACTGACTCTGAAAAAGAAAAAGAAAATGAGCAAATGTCCTCTCCTGGGCTGTACTGAGAAAGGCAGTTATCAATCTCAGGTAATGTAACTCACCTCAACCAAGGGGGTCAATTGGGACTCTTAATTGACTTGGATTCCCAAGAGATAGAGAAGGAAGAATTAACTAATGTGTTGCTACCTGAAATAATTAAGTACTAAATAGAAAGAGTTGATGTTTGTTGAGGATCTTGGGAATGCACTTTTGAAAAAGCCAATACTCAATGTGCAAGACATTACTCCCATGGTACATGAGAATTGTGTTACACAATCACCAAAGGATAATTAAACACACTAATCAGTGTTTCTTTTAATTTTCTTACCAGTCATGTGGTCCTCCAAGGCCTGTTATTAGCAGTTACTTCTGAAACTGGTGTCAAAGCCATGTTTTGCATTGCAGATACCGATCGCTGTGTGTAGAACGTTGGAGTAGCCGCATGTATACAGCTTAGAGAGAACGTTGAGGCTGACACCACAAATGACTTACTTAGTTACAGAGTTACACAGCATTTACAGCACAGAAACAGGCCATCCAGCCCAATAGATCTATGCAGGCGTTTACGTACAACATGAGCTCCTCCTACCTGACCTCATCTTCCGAAATAATTGAAATCCTTTAACTGGGTGTACTTAGTGAGACCATGTCTACAGACATGTGCATCTCAACAATATGATGCATTCATCAGTCATGCAGATTTAAAATGCAAAGTTTACTATATTTTAAGGAACAATTAATGGAGTATTCTACAATGGAAAGTATTAAATTAGTAGAGGTGGTACAGAAAAGAGGAGAAGACGTAGTAAATTATTCTTACTGTCCTCCTTTCCTGCCCATAATGGAGAAGAGTTTTTAATTTTTAACCTGTTTGTGAAACCCTATTTAAATTTTTTAGGTTAAAACAATGTAGGATTTATAATGACATTCAGAACTTAGGGGAATAGTTCATAACACATACTCACATGCACATGCATTCAAGGAAGAAGGTAAGAGATGTTGTGAACTCTAAATTACTTAAAATCGGTATTGTTTCATATGAATTTGAGTCCTGTCGATGTCAAGTTATAATTCTTTCAGGTGGCAACTCACACAAGTCATTTTCATCAGAGCTTAAAAACAGATTACTTGTGAAGATGTAGTCTTTGTAAACTGGGAATTGGCTAACCTCTCAGACAGGATACAGATTGATTTTCAGGAATAAGATCCTTGAGAAATTTGAGACCAGGACAGAAATTTAGCTAAACTTGAAGATGCTTACTATTCAGACTGAAAAGCAACAGGCACGGCTGTGTGGGACCAGTTTAGTTTGAGAAACTTGGTCAGCATGAACGAGTTGGTCTGAACGGTGCCATATGACTCAATAACTCTATAAAGATGATTCAAACAAACTAGGTTAAAAATCACACAACACCAGGTTATAATCCAACAGGTTTATTTGGAAGCACTAGCTTTCAGAGCGCTGCTCCTTCATCAAGTGGTTGCGGATACTCCACAATCACCTGATGAAGGAGCAGGGCTCCAAAACCTAGTGCTTCCAAATAAATCTATTGGACTGTAACCTGGTGTTGTGTGATTTTTAACTTTGTACACCTCAGTCCAACACCGGCACCTCCAAATCAAACAAGCCAGCAATTTCTGTTATGTCCCTGGTGTTCTGAGTTGAAACATTCAGCTCAAGAGGTGGACTTTGATGTTCCCTTAGAGAAACCACTTTGTTTTGCAGCCGGTAATTGTGGAGGAATGTGCACAAAATCAAGCGATAATGGGTTTTGATGGTTTCCTTTGTTCAGAACCTGCGGAGGTAGACATCTTGTTGTTGTGTTCATACAGCTGGAATCTTCATACAATGCATGATTATCACATTCCAAGAGGTAATGAGTTTACATTTTTCTTGGACATTGCCAAAAAGATGCAAATTGCTCATTCTCTGTTCAATAAGTCATTTTAAAATCCAGCAAATGTCCATTAAAAATATAAACAAGATAATATAGTTTCACATAATAATAAAAAATAAGATCTCCCGCTGGGCATGAAATTTCTCCAAACATCAGAGAAAGAAATGAACTTTATTTCATTTTTCTAAATATGTTAAAGGGAAAGAGATACACATTCATTCTCTCACTCACTGTCAGTGGCGGCTCGCACACTTATTTGATGCAATCTCGTGCCAGGTTCCCTGATAAGCGATGTTCCTGTGGATTGTGTAGGATTTTATGGAGATCGATGGCTCTATTCTGTTCATTAGGAAACTGAGCTATTGGTCGCAGACCAGACCTTTGGAGGGTCCTATGTTTAATTTAGAGGTGGAACTGTACTGGTGCCTTTGTTCGGATGGTCAAAGCTCAGAAGAGTATAATTTCCTTTTCCTGGGGTTTTGGGGAGTGGTTTGGTTGGAAAGGTGCCTCCTATCAACCCAGTAACTCAGACCTCCAGAAGGCAGAACAGGAACACCTACTCAAGGGACTTAAATGAAACAGGTACCCCAAGAGCACTATTCTCTGATACTTACACAACAAACCTAAAGAAGAAAACACTACATGACCAGACACGACAGTGACCATATCATACATCAAGGACATATCAGAAATGACTACCCAACTACTCATACCCCTGGGAATCTTAGTGGCCCATAAACCAGTAAACACCTTTCACCAGCTCCTCACAAAGGTTAATGACCCGACACCCATATCCAACAGGACAAACGTTACCTACAAGATATCCTGCAAAGACTGTGAAAAGCACTACATAGGACAAACAAGAAGAAAACTGACCATACAAGTGCACAAACATTAACTCACCACTGCCAGACATAGCCAGTACTTGCTCAATTCCAACTACACAGGCAACAAAGGATAAGAATTCAGTTGGGACAATATAACCATCCTAGCACAGGCTAAACAGACACACCCGGAAGCATTCTTGGAAGCCTGGCACTGCAACTGGAACTCAATCAATAAACACATTGAACTGGACCCCGTATACAAACCACGCAGTTACAGAACCAGAATTATCAAAAAAAAGCACATAAATTCCAAGTGGGATAGACCACCAACACTTTATCGAAGACGCACTGATGATGTCACCTAGCAAGACAGAAAAACACACCAGCTTGGCAGACGAATCTACAACCTCATGCCTCCTATCTGTTGGAACACAGCTACCCGCAGGGGGCTGCTGAGATCCCTTGGTACTGCACTATGGCCTTTTAACCATGTGAGACACCTCCCTCAGTATCGCATTGTCAATATGGGAGAAGGTTCTACTTATCCCGACTACTTACTCGGCCAGCGAGGATGTGGGCTTTGTTTCATTCACAACGTTCTGAGTGCTGAGTTAGTTCTCGAGAGAAGGGGTCTGCTAGCCTTAGTCTCTGCCAATTCTGCTCTAAGACTCTGACTGCCCTTTTACTCTTTGTGGTCTGAGGTCAGTCCTTGGAACTACCCCTTTTAAATCCTACTGCACTCTCATGCAGTCACTAAACCTTGTCTAGCCTTCAGTACCTTTGCAGACCCTTGCTGAAGTGGGTCCTCCTAGCCACCCCCTTTTCCTTCCATGGGAGCCAGGCAGAGGCACCTTTCCTTGATGGGACTTGCTATGTTCTGCTCAGTTCCTCTCCTGAGCCTATTGTCTTTGACAGCCTCCAGCTTGGAACTCTTCGGTTTCTATGGCACCTTGAGCACCATTTTGGTGCCCATCTGCTCCGGGCTTTTTTTCTTAAAGTAATTCACAGGATGTGGGAGTCGCTGGCTAGGTCACATTTATTGCCCATCTCTAATTGCCCAGAGGGCAGTTAAGAGTCAACTACATTGCTGTGGGTCTGGAGTCAAATGTAGGCCAGACCAGGTAAGGATGGCAGTTTCCTTCCCTGAGGGACATTAGTGAGCTAGATCGCCTGTTCACCAAGCTTATCGTTAGACTGTTAATTCCAAACTTTTTATTGACTGCAAATTCCACCAGATGCCATGGTACAATTTAAACTCAGGTCCCCAGAACATGTGCTGGATGTTGGAGTAATAGTCTACTGATAATGCCCCTACTTGACTTGATTGCTTGCCTATATCAAGTTGGAAGTCTATTCCCATTTCCTCAGGAGCTCAGCTGAAGATAAATTACCGATGAAAGTGTAATCATTTAAACATGGAATTGGTTGACTTTGGAATGAGACACTGGGATTTTTCGGGAATAATTTGCACCAAGTCGAGCAATAATGGATTTCAACTGTCTCCTTTGTTCAGAACTGGGTTCTTGTATTGGCTTGACAGGAATGTTGATAAAATGTATGGAGTGTAAGTTTGAGGAGGCGATAGGTTTGTTTTTGACCTGGTAATTGCAAATATTTCTGGAAGCAGACAACTTCTTTGGTAGCAGCCACATTAAAGTCCATTTTAAAAAATTAAACAAGACAATTTTGTTTCCAAAACAACAAGCCAATTTAGAATCCCACTGTGTGTAGGTTTACTCTGCATCTTCATACACCTTTATTTCTGCCTTTGGGGAACATTGAGGAAGTGTTGGAAGAATTGTTGAATTGTATCATCAACACTCCTCCCATTGCCAATGAGAAGCTGGAGTTGAACCTAAAGCCAGAGCTGCTAGCACAGAGGTAAGGACCCCACCCACTGAGGGACAAATCCTCCTTAGGTACTGGCAATATCGTGGAGATGCCTGTGTAGGACTGGGGTGGACAAAGTCAGTAGTCATGACACCAGGTTATAAAACATAGAACATAGAACAATACAGCACAGAACAGACCCTTCGAACATTTGTGCCGAACATTTGTCCTAGCTTAAACACCCATCCATGTACCTATCCAATTGCCGCTTAAAGGTCACCAATGATTCTGACTCTGCCACTCCCACAGGCAGCACATTCCATGCCCCCACCACTCTCTGGGTAAAGAACCTACCCCTGACATCCCCCCTATACCTTCCACCCTTCACCTTAAATTTATGTCCCCTTGTAACACTCTGTTGTACCTGGGGAAAAAGTCTCTGACTGTCTACCCCTGATCATCTTATAAACCTCAATCAAGTCTCCCCTCATCCTTCGCTGTTCCAATGAGAAAAGGCCTAGCACTCTCAACCTATCCTCGTACGACCTATTCTCCATTCCAGGCAACATCCTGGTAAATCTCCTCTGCACCCTTTCCAAAGCTTACACATCTTTCCTAAAGTGAGGCGACCAGAACTGCACACAGTACTCCAAATGTGGCCTTACCAAGGTCCTGTACAGCTGCAACATCACCTCACGACTCTTGAATTCAATCCCTCTGCTAATGAACGCTAATACACCATCTTACAAGCTCTATCCACCTGAGTGGCAACTTTCAAAGAGCTATGAACATAGACCCCAGATCCCTCTGCTCCTCTGTTATGGACCCCAAGATCCCTCTGTTATAGAACAACAGGTTTATTTGAAATCACAAGCTTTCAGAGCATTGCTCTTTCATCACTTGATGAAGGGGCTATGTTCAGAATGTTTGTGATTTCAAACAAATCACTTGGACTATAACCTGGTGTCGTATGGCGTCAGACATTGGCAACACCAATAGACAATGAATTAACACAATTCACAATTCTTTCCCATTGCTTTGTCTGCTGTTTTAATACAGACATTTAACTTGCATTGTGTGAACATCCAGACAATATCATTGAAGCAGATGTGATCAATTGCAATTTAGAGTTTTGCATCTAACTGTAAACTAGTAGCAGAGTTGTAGAGCTGTACAGTTTGGAAACATACCCTTCAGTCTAAATCATCAATGCCAACCAGATATCCTAAACTAATCTAATTCCATTTTCCAGCACTTGGCCCATATCCCTCTAAACCCTTCCTATTTATATACCCATCTAGATGCCTCTTAATTGTCGTAATTGTACCAGCCTTCACCACTTCCTCTGGCAGTTCAATCCACACACGCACAACCTTCTGCATGAAAACAGTTGCCCTTTAGGTCCCTTTTAAATCTTGCCCCTCTCACCCTAAACCTATGCCCTTTAGACTTCCTCATCCCAGACAAAGGACCTTGCCTATTTAGCCTATCCATGCCCCTCATGATTTTATAAACCTCGATAAGTTCAGCCCTCAGCCTCCGACGCTCCAGGGAAAACAGCGAAGTTCAAATCCTCTAACCCTGGCAACATCTTGTAAATCTTTTCTGAACCCTTTCAAGTTTCTCAACATCCTTCCTATAGCAGGGAGACCAGAATTGCACATAATATTCCAATAATGGATGAACCAATGTCCTGTACAGCCGCAACATGACCTCCCAACTCCTGTACTCAATACTCTGACCAATAAAGGAAAGCATACCAAATGCCTTCTTCACTATCCTATTCACCAATGATGAAAATGTGTTGCTGGAAAAGTGCAGCAGGTCAGGCAGCATCCAAGGAACAGGAGAATCGACGTTTCGGGCACAAGCCCTTTTTCAGGAATGAGGAAAGTGTGTCCAGCAGGCTAAGATAAAAGGTAGGGAGGAGGGACTTGGGGGAGGGGTGTTGGAAATGCGATAGGTGGAAGGAGGTCAAGGTGAGGGTGATAGGCCGGAGTGGGGTGGGGGCGGAGAGGTCAGGAAGAAGATTGCAGGTTAGGAAGGCGGTGCTAGTTCGAGGGTTGGGAACCGCCTAGGAACCCTCCAACCACAAGGGATGAACTCAGATTTCTCCAGTTTCCTCATTTCCCCTCCCCCCACCTTGTCTCAGTCAAATCCCTCGAACTCAGCACCGCCTTCCTAACCTGCACTCTTCTTCCTGACTTCTCCCCCCCCACCCCACTCCAGCCTATCACCCTCACCTTGACCTCCGTCTACCTATCGCATTTCCAAAGCCCGTCAGTAACTGTGGGGCTGGTTTATATCAAGCAGGGGGAGATTGGTGTCAACGACTGTGGGGCTGGATTATATCAGACAGGGGAGATTGGCGTCACTGACTGTGGAGCTGGTTTATATCAGACAGGGGGAGACTGGTGTCAGTGACTGTGGGCTGGTTTATATCAGACTGGGGGAGATTGGTGTCAGTGTCTGTGGGGCTGGTTTATATCAGACAGGAGGAGATTGGTGTCAGAGGTGGGGGCCAGTGGGGTTCTGTCCTGGTGGCGGTTGGAGGGGCGGGGCTCAAGGGCGGAGGAGCGGGAAGTGGAAGAGATGCGGTGGAGGACATCGTCGACCACGTCTGGGGGGAAATTGCGGTCCTTGAAGAAGGAGGTCATCTGGGTTGTACGGATTTGCCTTTTATCTTAGCCTGCTGGACACACTTTCTGCATTCCTGAAGAAGGGCTTGTGCCCGAAACGTCGATTCTCCTGTTCCTTGGATGCTGCCTGACCTGCTGCGCTTTTCCAGCAACACATTTTCAGCTCTGATCTCCAGCATCTGCAGTCCTCACTTTCTCCTCGAAGATATTCACTAATAATGCCACTTTCAAGGGGCTATGAACCTGCACTCCAAGGTGTCTTTTTTCATCAACACACACCACCTCCCCAACACCCCCAAGGACACACAGTCGCTGGAAAACTTCATAAAATTACTGGATTGGTACCAGTTTATTCCTCAGTCATTTTCTTCTAACACAATTATTCCAAAGGCTGCTTATGGGCCTGGCTACATGGAGGAGAGAGCTGGTCCAGCTATTCAAGATGATCGCATCAGCACAGTAGGCCCATCCACTCCAGGCCAGCTGCATTTTCCTTTCATCTTTTTTCTTCTTATTCTTCTTTCCTTCATCTTCCTGACATTGTGGGGAGGCCAGAGCAGTGTGGGCATTGCCCGGAGTGGGGATCCTGGCTTTGGAGGCCCGATGTCTGGCATATTGGAAATGGCGGTGAGGCGTTGGCTGCAGTGGTAGCACAGCAGGGTCTTCTGGCTGCATTAGGTCTGGAGCAGGGTCCTTGCAGAGACCTTGCATAAGCCCTGATGCGGTGTTTGCGACCCCAGGCAATGAAGATGAATGCAATTTAAGTACTTTCTTTTATTTGGTAGTACCTCAAAATGATGCTGGAATATAGCAACAGAACACTTTTCACTGTTTCTCCCTAGATATATGTGATAATAAATCATTCATTTATTCATTCATTATGATAGAACATCATATGACATTCCTTAACACTAATTTAACTTGTAAGTGATTATACCATCATCGTAAAAGGTACATGTAAATTAATTAATTTTTTTTCAATTCAGGGCAAGCTCAATTAAATCTGATTTATTTGTCCCACACAGAAAATTCTATTAAGAATTTAAAGAAAAAGCGTACACCTACATTGTGTCTTTCACAACGAGATTGCCCGAAATATGACACAGCCAAATGTAATCTTGTAAGAGATCATTCTCTGCAGGTCAGACCAGACCTGGAATAATTCATCCAGTTTTGGCTCCCCCACCTAGTGCAGTGAGTTAGGAAAAGGACCAGAGGAAAGCTATGAGAATGATTCCTGGCTAGAGCTTCACTAGGTTCAAGAAATGTTGGTCTGTCCACATTAAAGTAGCATAGACTTCGAGCTAATCTGATTGAGGTGTATACAATAGGTAGAGGCCTGGATACCTTGATGGATTGTTTCAGTTGTAGAATAACTTTTAACACAGGAGAGAACTTAGCATATAGGATTGAAAAGGGTATAGGGTGGTAAGTTCAGCTCTGGGCAATGGCTGCTTTTCTGTAATGTTGTGGAGGAGCCGGTGTTGGACTGGGGTGAACAGACTTAAAAAATCTGATGAAGGAGCAGTGCTCTGAAAGCTAGTGCTTCCAGATAAACCTGTTGGATTATAACCTGGTGGTGTGTGATTTTTAACTCTGCTTTCCTGTAGCTCAGTTAAAGATGTGTATTCCAGAAGCCATAAAGATGATTTATTTTTAGGGGTCTGCTACTTCTTGCTGCAGCTGATGCTCAAGCAGACAGTCCATTTGGTCGCCTAGACTGCACCTTAATTCTTTGAGAATGATTACTTGAAAATATATATGCCAGAAGGAATATGGGGAAAACTGAATTGTAGTTCTGTAGCATATTCATTCCATTTGTTCTTGTACATGAAGAATACTACAGAGCTGCAAATTGTTGCTATGAAGATGTTCATGGTGGAACATTCTAATGGTTAGATTGATTGGTAGTGGATGCACAGTTAGTAATTCACCACAGCCAGTCTTCCTTTGGTAAAATGGGAGGTCAATCAACGATGCACCCTTCTGCACCAAAGTTAAATTTTACCTTTCTAGCATTCATCAGAATGTCTTGTGTACCTTTAACACTATAAGTCCAGATCAATATATGCTTCTTCAACAGTACTGTCTGATAAATGCACCTCCGTCTTTCACAAATATTTAGCAATTTTATTTAATTATTTATTTAGTCGTGAAAACAAAGTAGAGTGAACTTCTGTAGTATTTGCTTTGGACATCTTGAAAAGATCATCACAATTTGAAAAGTCAATCGTACAGATACTTACTTGTCTCAACAAGATGTGCATTTGTAGTCTCAAGTGTTCCTTATTTACCGGTGCTTCCCAAATTATTTCCCCACTGTAATCCAACTTTGAGGCTTGAAGATTGTCATGACCTCTTGGTGAAACTTGGGAGAACACGTAGGGTGATGGGGGAGTGTCGAGGAAGAGGCCTGAGAGAGTAAGCAGAGATGCAGGCTTGTCAGTTCAGAAGTCCCAGAGCAACCATTACTGCCAGGGAGCATGTGATCTCAAAATTTCAGCTTGTGACCCCACTTGAAGTCTTGCCCAGTGCCCATCCCCTCTACTTTGTGAAGCACTTTGTGAGGTAAAGTCAAGGCTGTATCAGCATGAAGCTTTGGAGAGAGCTTAGCAGAGTGTTAAATGCTCCGTTGCTGCCCTCTAATGCCCAATCACACAAACTACAGAGATTGACTGATAAATGCAAGGAAGTCATTGTGTGTGTATATTCATAAAAGGTTAATTGGATGTTGCATATGCTGTTTTACAGCGAAATGGATTCTTTTGTCTGTCTGTAGCCTGGATTTTTAATCTATAAATTAAAATTAAAATGTGACGGATGAGGACTGAGCAAAATATCCTTGTCAGCAAAAGCTAAAGAAAGAGAAGAGTACACCTTTTGAGATGTTTCAGTGGTAAATTGTCCAGGGGAGGGGTTTGCTACTTAAAATTTGAAATATTTTGTCCTATGGTAACTCACCCTGTTTTCACACAGAAATACTTTTTTGCTGTTTAAGATGTTATTTCTGTTCAGTTCAGCTGGGACAGTGTGTGAATAGCTGACTGTCTGGGAGCTCCCAGAATGAACACTGAAGGATACATGAGGGCAGACTTTGATTCTCAGTCATTTCTGCTACATTTGAAAAAAATGCAGGGCCCTCTGCAATTGATATCTCAATGGTTAGCAACTTTCATCTTCCAGATTAAATTCAGCAGTTCCCAGCAGAACAAAGCAGGAGTCAGAGTATTTTTGAATTTTGCAGCTAGAAGGCAGTGTTTTAAAGGTCCGAAATATCTTAGCCAGATAAAGCAAGTAAGAAGTCTTTAGTTTCAGGGGCATTGTTTAGAAAGGAAGTGAGATATTTTTATGTACACCAAGGAAAAAAATCAGTCCACTGTTTTAGCTGTTCACTTATCTCATAAGTAACAGTTTTTTAAACTTTATATTGGAAGAGCATTTATCAATTCCATTCAGCTTGCATACTGCTCTGTGCCAATCTGAGTTCCATTTGGCTTTATGTCTCAGCTGAAAGGTAGCAGCAACCTGCAGGATCAGAGCAAGCATCTAATGAAACTGGCTGACTGCACCTTGGCAACTTCAGAACTTTGAGTAGTGAGCAAAGCCAAGAGGCAAGAACCCAGGCTGACTGTAGCATTCAGTAATGAAAAGCATTTTATTCGTTGAACAATTTCCAATGGCTCCTTTAAGGATGGCTGATACAACCGTTCAGGACCTGCTGCAACTACATGGAGCTTGTGAGAAGTAAGCTCCATCCATTTGTATCAGAATCTTGTTTTTAGGATCCTACAACCAGAATAGGATCTGTCTATCTGCTTTAATGGGGCTCATTTCAGACAAACAATAACATGGCAGCACTTGGGCCTGGGGAATATAGGCAGCAATTTATTTAAACTCAGTGTTCAATTCCTGTCCATCTGCTTTTCATGTGGAAATGGATAGTGGTGCTCAATCCCATTGGTGTATTTCAGCATGGGTAAGCTAGTTGGGTCAATGATGTTTATCATCTTATAGCATTGTAATCTTATGAACCAGAAGCAAACAGTAGAGATGAAAAGAGAATTTCATTGATCTCAATCCTCTTTTCTTTCCACCCTCCTGTACTTATTGACTGCTTGCTCAGACATTACTGCACAGGCAGAGGACTATCTCCTGTACCTTAGCTGTGGCTAATATTCACACATAAAATCTTGACAGTGAATAGCAGAAAACAATTCAACGCTGGGCTGTCACAGCCGTCCCTGAGTCATATGTTAACCAACATGACCAATTCCAGCAGGGGTCACTGGAAAGCAAGAAGGGAGAGAATAGGCCCTTTCAAAGATCAGCAAGGCGGCCTTTGTATGGAGCCGCAGGAAATGGGGGAGATACTAAGTGAGTATTTTGCATCAGTGTTTACTGTGGAAAAGGACATGGAAGGTATAGAATGTAAGGAAATAGATGGTGACATCTTGAAAAATGTCCATATTACAGAGGAGGAAGTGCTGGATGTTTTGAAACATATAAAAGTGGATAAATCCCCTGGACCTGATCAGGTGTAGCCTAGAAGCCTGTAGGAAGCTAGGGAAGTGATTACTGGGCCCCTTGCTGAGATATTTGTATCAGCGATAGTCACAGGTGAGGTCCGGAAGACTGGAGGTTGGCTAACGTGGTGCTACTGTTTAAGAAGGGTGGTAAGGACAAGTCAGGGAACTATAGACCAGTGAGCGTGATGTCGGTGGTGGGCAAGTTGTTGGAGGGAATCCTGAGGGACAGGATGTACATGTATTTGGAAAGGCAAGGACTGATTAGGGATAGTCAACATGGCTTTGTGCATGGGAAATCATGTTTGAGTTTTTTGAAGAAGTAACAAAGAGGATTGATAAGGGCAGAGCGGTGGACATGATCTATATGGACTTCATTAAGGCGTTCGACAAGGTTCCCCATGGAAGACTGATTAGCAAGGTTAGATCTCATGGAATACCGGGAGAACTAACCATTTGGATACAGAACTGACTCAAAGGTAGAAGACAGAGGGTGGTGGTGGATGGTTGTTTTTCAATCTGGAGATCTGTGATCAGTGGAGTGCCACAAGGAGCAGTGCTGTGTCCACTACGTTTAGTCATTTATCTAAACGATTTGGATGTGAGCACAAAAGGTATAGTTAGTAAGTTTGCAGATGACATCAAAATTGGAGGTGTAGTGGACAGTGAAGAAAGTTACCTCAGATTACAATGGGATCTTGATCAGATGGGCCAATGGGCTGAGAAGTGGCAGATGGTGTTTAATTTAGATAAATGCGAGGTGCTGCATTTTGGGAAAGCAAATCTTAGCAGGACTTATACACTTAATGGTAAGGTCCTAGGGAGTGTTGCTGAACAAAGAGACCTTGGAGTGCAGGTTCATAGCTCCTTGAAAGTGGAGTCGCAGTTAGATAGGATAGTGAAGAAGACTTTTGGTATGCCGTCCTTTATTGGTCAGAGTATTGAATACAGGAGGTAGGAGGTCATGTTACAGCTGTACAGGAGATTGGTTAGGCCACTTTTGGAATAATGCATGCAATTCTGGTCTCCTTCCTACCGGAAGGATGTTGTGAAACTTGAAAGGGTTCAGAAAAGATTTACAAGGATGTTGCCAGGGTTGGAGGATTCGAGCTACAGGGAGAGGTTGAATAGGCTGGGACTGTTTTCCCTTGGAGTGTTGGAGGCTGAGGGGTGACTTTATAGATGTTTATAAAATCATGAATGGCATGGATTGGATAAATCGACAAAGTCTTTTCCCTGGGGTGGGCGAGTCCAGAACTAGAGGGCATAGGTTTAGGGTGAGAGGAGAAAGTTATAAAAGAGACCTAAGGGGCAACCTTTTCACACAGAGGGTGGTATGTGTATGGAAGTGGTGGAGGCTGGTACAATTATAACATTTAAAAGGCATCTGGATGGGTATATGAATAGGAAGGGTTTGGAGGGATATGGACCAGGTGCTGACAGGTGGGACTAGATTGGGTTGGGATATCTGGTCAGCATGGATGGGTTGGACTGAAGGGTCTGTTTCTGTGCTGTACATCTCTATGACTCTAAATAATTAGAACATGACTCTCCTTGTACCAGGAGCAAAAATTGAAGGCAATCACAGTGTTGCTGTCTGCTGGCTCTACTGAGTTCAGTTTACCTGACAAATCTTGCTGTAATTTAGTTCAGCAAACCATAAAATTATCTCATTAAAGCACTGGAGGATTTTGGATATTAGTTATCTATTCAAAATGAAAAGTATGTTGCTAATAAGCTACAACAGTTTTGCAGCTTCCTGTTCCTACTGAAATTCATTGTTGTTATGTGCTTCTTTGTTCAGCTGGTGAGGTATACTACAGATAGATATCTGTACCTTGGGTCTCTGGGATCTACTGTCCTACTGCCAGACACACGTTGCCTAGTGGACAACAAGAAAAGTCGATTTCCTCAGCTGCTTGATTGCGAAAAAGTGAAAAACGTTTACCAGAAGTCCTGGCGTTTTGTACAGGTTAGTGATCCCCGGCATTAGGATTTTCTCCCTCAAATGCTGAAATATTGCCAAAGTATAAATCTCATAATGAGTTTCTTTCAAAAATGGAGCTTTATTACACAGGCTAATGTTGAGACATCCAAATCAGAGGTACCTGCATCTGGACCTGTATCTGAGATGGTGCACCAGAAAATAATGACCTTAGTTCCACAATCATCAGTCCACACCTGGACAGTATACTAGTGATTTTCTGAAATTATGTGCTCTCAGAAAGCAGGACGATGTGGGTAGGGTGTTCAAGAATGTTGACAAGAGTGTGTGTGGGAAAGACATAAGACATAGAACATAGAGCAGTACAGCACAGAACGGGCCCTTCAGCCCACGATGTTGTGCCGACCATTGAGCCTCATGTATGCACCCTCAAATTTCTGTGACCATATGCATGTCCAGCAGTCTCTTAAATATCCCCAATGACCTTGCTTCCACAATGCTGCTGGCAACGCATTGCATGCTCTCACAACTCTCTGTGTAAAGAACCCGCCTCTGACATCCCCTCTATACTTTCCTCCAACCAGCTTAAAACTATGACTCCTCGTGTTAGCCATTTCTGCCCTGGGAAATAGATTTTGGCTATCGACTCTATCTATGCCTCTCATTATCTTGTAAACCTCAGTTAGGTCACCTCTCCTCCTCCTTTTCTCCAATGAAAAAAGTCCGAGCTCAGTCAACCTGTCTTCGTAAGATAAGCCCTCCAGTCCAGGCAGCATCCTGGTAATCCTCCACTGAACCCTCTCCAAAGCATCCACATCTTTCCTATAATAGGGCAACCAGAACTCGACGCAGTATTCCAAGTGCGATCTAACCAAAGTTTTATAGAGCTGCAACAAGATTTCATGACTCTTAAACTCAATCCCCCTGTTAATGAAAGCCAAAACACCATATGCTTTCTTAACAACCCTATCCACTATGGTGGCCATTTTAAGGGATCTATGTACATGCACACCAAGATCCCTCTGTTGCTCCACACTGCCAAGAATGCTATCCTTAATCCTGTACTCAGCTTTCAAATTTGACCTTCCAAAATGCATCACCTCGCATTTATCCAGGTTGAACTCCATCAGCCACCTCTCAGCCCATCTTTGCACCCTGTCAATGTCCCACTGCAGCCTACAACAGCCCTTTATACTGTCAACAACACCTCCAACCTTTGTGTTGTCTGCAAACTTGCTGACCCATCCTTCAATCCCCCTATCCAAGTCATTAATAAAAATTACAAACAGTAGAGGCCCAAGGACAGAGCCCTGTGGAACACCACTCACCACTGACTTCCAGGCAGAATATTTTCCTTCTAATACCACTCGCTGTCTTCTGTTGGCCAGCCAATTCTGTATCCAGACAGCTAAGTTCCCCTGTATCCCATTCCTCCCGAACTTCTGAATGAGCCTACCATGGGGAACCTAATCAAATGCCTTTCTGAAGTCCGAATACACCACATCCACAGCTCGACCCTCATCAACCTTTCTAGTCACATCCTCAAAGAACTCAATAAGGTTTGTGAGACATGACCTGCCCCTCACAAAGCCGTGTTGACTGCATTTAATCAAGCCATGCTCTTCCAGATGGTCATAAATCCTATCCCTCAGAATCCTTTCTAACACCTTGCAGATGACAGACATCTTGCTAAAGTTGCTTCATGAGAGATTCTGCTCAGTGGCCCCACTATTCAAAGCTTTTTAAACATGGGCAAGTTAAGAATAATTCATTTCAGGGACACCCTCTTTAAAGCTCTGTCTTGGATTTTTCATCTCATAAGACAAGTAAAGAAAGCATATTTAGAGTGAGGGAAAATCTTAACAGTTTCTCAAAAACCAGTGAGTACAGTTCCTATGTACTCAGTGTCTCTTTGTTGGAAAATCCTCTCACCCCATGATTCAACCTATTGAACTTTTGCTGAACTGCTTGAATTGCAAGTATATCCTCCCATAGATCTGGTGATCAACATTGCACACAGTGATGTAGGTGTGGTCTCACTAAAGACCTGTGCTATCATTGAAAACCTTCCTTACTCCTGAACTCCAGTCCCTTGCACTGCTCAGTGTGGTTGCCTGCTAACCTTTTGTATTCTTATTACAAGCTAATTCTCTCTGAACTTCAACATTTTATAAAATCCAAATTTTTAAAAAAACTTTTCTAATTATAATACTAAAGAGAAAATCTTCACATATCCGAATATTATAATCAAACTGTCACCTTGTTGCCTACTCACTTAGCCTGCCTATATCTTTTCTCCAGACCCTCTTTATCCTTCTCTCAGCTCAAATTTCCACTTGTGTTGGATCATTACAGAATCACAAAGTTACAGCACTGAAGGAGGCCAGTCAGCTCCCCCATCATGCCTCAACCAGTTTGTTAAATGAGCATCATTACCTAATGTCAATCTCGTACATTTTGCTCATACCTATTACAATATTTCTATGCAAAATAATTATCCAACACCCTCTTGAATCAGCAAATATAAATACATTTCTACGTAAATCTTTGTAGCTGAGGTCTAGGTGCTGATCCTTGTCACCCTAATCACAGGCAGTGACCCGAGGCAGGAATCAATCCCAGGTCCCTGGCACTGTGAGGCATCAGTGCTAACCACTGAGCCTCCGTGCCACTCGCAAATGGGGTCAGTTGAGTAAATGTCATGAATAAAAAGGAATTTATTTCAATTTTCATTATTAAATAAGTTTGTCTTGTGTCTCTTCAGAATGGATCAATCCTTAATCTGGAAACTGGCCGTTGTTTGGAGGTGGAGAATAGCAAAAAAACTGACTTTGGAATGGAGCTGGTTTTACAACAATGTTCAGGACAAAAATGGACAATTAAAAATGTCTTAAAGCAAGCAATCTAGCCATTGACTGGGATGATTCAAAGGAAGCTGGAATTCTTTGTACTGCAATAGCCTAGAAACTTTAAAACACTGTTGTTATAGATTTTGACAAGTTTCAAGTCTCCAACATCATTCGGGTGATTGACACAAATCCAAACTGGATTATGTCTTCAGGCCAGGATTTAAATTTATTTTTATTTTTATTTTGGGATTTAAGAAAACAAATACCATTTTATTGAATGTTCTAATGTTATCAAATGAAAAGAAGTCTGTTGAAAAATATCTGTGCAATAAATTAAAATGTTATCTGTGTTTGAAATTTGTATAGTACACACTGTAAAGTACCTTGGTTAAGGCTAACCATTGATACATGAGGCTAAATGAAATACGCACTGCTATTCTTTTTTGATAATCATGTATCAATATGTTTCATTATATTGTGGTTCTGTCGCTGAGCTGGGAATTTGTGTTGCAGACGTTTCGTCCCCTGTCTAGGTGACATCCTCAGTGCTTGGGAGCCTCCTGTGAAGCGCTTCTGTGATCTTTCCTCCGGCATTTATAGTGGTTTGAATCTGCCGCTTCCGGTTGTCAGTTCCAGCTGTCCGTTGCAGTGGCCGGTATATTGGGTCCAGGTCGATGTGCTTACTGATTGAATATGTGGATGAGTGCCATGCCTCTGGGAATTCCCTGGCTGTTCTCTGTTTGGCTTGTCCTATAATTGTAGTTTTGTCCCAGTCGAACTCATGTTGCTTGTCATCTGCTTGCGTAGCTACTAAGGATAGCTGGTCGTGTCGTTTCGTGGCTAGTTGGTGTTCATGGATGCGGATCGTTAGCTGTCTTCCTGTTTGTCCTATGTAGTCCTATGTAGTGAACTACGAAAGCAACCAACCCAACACACACAAAAGAAGTTGCATCAAGGCACTATTCAAAAAGGGCCACAACACACTCAGTACACCAGAACTGCAAAAAGAGGAAGAACAACACCTATACAATGTGTTCGCCAAAAACGGATATCCGCGCAATTTCATCAACAGATGCCTAAGGGAAAGGCAATGGAACGAGGACATGCCACAACCCAAAGGACTAGCCATACTACCATACATCAAGAGCATTTCCGAACTGACAGCCAGACTACTACGACCACTAGGACTTATAACAGCACACAAACCAACAGCCACTCTCAGACAACAACTCACCAG
>NC_057737.1:30766480-30782559 GCF_004010195.1 Chiloscyllium plagiosum
ACCCAATATACCGGCCACAGTAACGGACAGCCGGAACTGACAACCGGAAGCGGCAGATTCAAACCACTACAAATGCCGGAGGAAAGATCACAGAAGCACTTCACAGGAGGCTCCCAAGCACTGGGGATGTCACCTAGACAGGGGACGAAACGTCTGCAACACAAATTCCCAGCTCGGCGACAGAACCACAACAACAAGCACCCGAGCTACAAATCTTTTCACAAACTTTGAATGTTTCATTTTAGATTTCATGTTGATATTCAGCCTTTGAAGATTGTATGATCTTAGCTTGGGCAGTTATCCCAATGTGTATGAATCCATAAGCGCTAAATTGCCTTCACATTTGAAACTGGTTTGTCATCAAGTACTAATATAACATTCATCAACAAGAAATGCCACAAGGTGTATAAGAAGGAATGGAACTATTGCACTGATGCATTGTAGAGTGATCTGCAGTTGGGGTTACAGCACTTTGCTGAATCACTGCAGAGCTTGAGAGTTCTGCGCTGTTCCTTGCTGTGGTAAACATACTCTCAAAGTTCTCACTGTTTTCGCATCTTGATTAAACACATAAAGATTTAAAACAAAAAGAAGTAAATGTTGAAACTTGCCAACTATTGTCATTGGATACCATGGATCATCTTGTTACTGGAAAAATTTTGCAAAGGAGTAAAAGAGTAAGAATGGAACAATACAACAGAATTTAATTAAATAGGATCCTGTCTGGCACAGATTAAACAGGACAAAAACATGACATACAATAAGATTGACTTTGTCAGCAACAAACTAGGACTTGCTACAACTTTCGAAATACATTGCCAGCAATTTCCTTGTATCAGTATTGCATTTATTGTCTGTGTGTGTTGTAAAAGTGAAATAAAGATGTGGCAGAGCCACCAAAAGATACTAAACTGTTGGGAAAGTCAATCAAAAGTTTGTAAGATACCGCTACAAGTGTGTAGATGTGGACTGCACACAGTATCACTGACATCAAAGTATAGTGTGGAAAAATGTAACTCAGGGTGGTTTTCCTCCACGCCACTCTCCCTACCTATTGGTTTCCAGAGCATGTGAAGCAGTCTATAAGGCAGAACCTCTTGCTTATGGTTTCAAGTTTATTTATATCTCTTACACTCACTTCCAGTCAATCAAGGATGGAATCAATGTCTGATAGATTTTAATTTAAGTTAAATTTCAAAGATACAGAAGTGACAAAATTCTTTTAAGATTTATATAGTTGTTATGATTCATACAAATATGCAATATTATATCAAGAACCATAAAACAAATCTACAAAAAGCAGCAGACAACAATCAATGATTATCTTACAAGTGCTTATAAAGCAAATAAAAGTTTTACTAGAAAGGTCCAGATTTGGCTTCAATTTTATCATCACTAGGTTTTAATGATCACTGAGCAATTCTTCTGAGAACAATTAACAATAACCCATAATGCTGCATGTGTGGAATGGTATATAGACCAGCACAGGTAAAGACAACAGATTTCTTTCCCTGAATAAACCATTACTTTTTTTTTTAATGGCAACCCAAGAGCCATAGCATCATTTTTACTGATATGAGCTTCTTCGATTTTCTTCTAAACTGCATTCAAAATCCCAAGGTGGAACTTGAAATTAAATTATTGGATCCTCTGGATCCCAGTGGCATCATTAAAGGGAGGGGCTACTCAAATCTTTTCAAAGTATTGACTCTAGGCTTGCTGCTGAGCAATAACCTCATTTCATTTGGGGTTGAGCATCAGTCTCTGCGGCAGACCAGCTTACCAGCTGGCACATTCTAGTCAGTGGCAAAAGGGGCTTTTATAAATAGCTTAACAGACCCTCTTGACTGGTCACTACTTCTGGCAGGTAGTCATTTCACACCTGACCTAATCACCTTAAGAACGCCTGTGACAGGTGAACCAGAATATTAGCAAGAGTCAGGAAATTTTGGATCCTCAGACCTCTATTGCTTGATCAAACTCCTGGCCCATGTGTTTCTGGGCAAATGTAAGAATATCTGCCAACAATTGTTCATGCTGGGAAATCAACATTCTATGAATGGTACCATGGCATACTGATGATTTGCTGCTTTCTCACTGTGATACTTATGTAAGCTCTCATAAACATAGCTATAATACTGAAGAATTCAATGAAACTTTATTACAGTTCTTGGTATAAACATGTGTATGTTACAATCACAGAGGCTTGTATGGCTTTGCTTAAGTTAAGCAATTTGGATATATTGTACAAGCTTCCCTCAGTATGTCGTGCTGCAAGAGACCAGAGGTTAGTAAGCTGGAGACTAAGAGATTTTTACTATTAGGTTACGAAGATCTGGACCACCTCTACCCTTCCACCCCACCACCCCCACCAGGGGAGGGGGGTGTTTCTCTCTGTTCCATGATTGGTCAATAAGCACTCACAATGAGTCTGGTTCATTAAGACTTCATTCTTTTTTTCTTCAAATGGCGCGGTACAGAGCATCCAGAAACACAGAGGTTGTGTATACCCGTATTCCTCAGAGGAGCTGCGCACATGGCTTAAAACAAAGACATTTTTATACTTTTCTTAAAGATTCAGGCCATGATCGCATAGTACATTCGGACAATTACCAATCAGTGCAAGGTACTTGGTCCAATGATATTTCCTGGGAACCAACTTTGTTTTCCAACACTCAGGCCACCCTTATCTCACTAACCGAGCCTTTGCACCTACATCAGAAGGTCAGTTAAGATGGCCAGTAATGTCTTATCTAGTCTAGTTATTTCTATGCTGTAAAAGGAGCATTGTCAGCTCATCCCTATTGAAGCAGACTGTGGTTAGTCAATTGTGCAGCAATAGCAGAATTGTCAATTTTCAGCCGAGAAGCCATTTTGTCATGTTATTTGCATCAAGAAGCCATTTTACTGCCACCTAAGTTATTAAGAACATCTGAGAAGCGGTTGTTCCTGACAACAACTAGTTCCTTCAGCCTGTATTCAGGTTTCAGATTCTCATCTCCCACCTTTGGTCATTCCATGACCACTCCACAGGATGAGAGGGCTGAGAGTAGATCAGTCCAATCAAATGGACACTAGAGACTGCCATACTCTCTTCTCCTCCGAGGAGGAGGAAGTAGGGGCAGGTAACCGTTCCTCCTCACCTTCATTTGGACAGAGAAGGAGCATTTTCTGAGGGGAACCGATGTCGTCAACAGAAGTTATTAGCTTGGCAATAATACATTTAACAATAGCAATGCCAGCAGAGAGAGTAATTAAAATAATAGCAATATACATGGCCAGATTTATTAACCAGTTGTACCATGAGCCAAAACCCCAATCTCCCCATCCAGTGCCTTCTCTCATTTGACTGATGAAGGTGCAGATGTTATTTACATGCTTGGTAATGTTTTTGATGAGGTCAGGAACCCCCATCATACACTTGCCCTTCACTATGGTACAAACCCAACCCTCTTTGGTGAGTAGGTAGTCGAGAGTGTACTGGTTTTGCTGGAAAAAATAGACGTAAATCCAAGATCATGTCCTTAACTCCTGCCAAGGCAGAGGTCGTCTCGTTGCCCAGGAGGGTGAGACCGCAAATAAGATAGTTTTGGTTTTGATGGCTAATAATTCCTGCAGATCCTCCTAAGGAAAAAGCGTAGCTCACAGACTGAGCTTTCCTGTTGCCCAAAGCCTTAGCATCCCTCCCATGTGCACAGAATTCAGGTGAAACTGAACATTTAGTAGGAAAACCCCAAACCCATTCCCAGATAATTAGGCAGGGAACAGTAGTCAGGAAAAGTGTCCCTACAGCTACAGCACAGGGACTACCTGTTTCATCAAGAAGAAGGAAGTTGGTCACTCTGCCTTGGCTGAAAAAAGAATAATCGGGTTTAGTATAGATAACGGAGGGGGCTTCCCAATGAGAAGCAGGCCTGTCCTTGTGACTACCCCGAAAGTATAGGTAGTCCATGGCTACAAAGTATGGTCGCTCAGGGCACTTAGGGTGAATGCTGTTCAGTAAAAAGAGGTGGGTATTTCGGTAAGAGATGCGGTTATTGTCCCAGACTGGTTTCTTCTTTCCCACAATTGGGAGGATGGAGGTGCCATTAGGTGTCTCATAGTGAAGGTGGGTGCCATTACCCATACCACAAAGGGCCTGAATACCAGCAATAACAGAGACACACTCCTCTAGTAGGCATGTGCATGAGACTGGAGGACTCACAGGGGAGCAGTAGCGGTTGGTACATTTGGCCAAGGCAAATGAAATAGTCTCAGTAACATTTACATAAGCACACCTCCATCCTGTACTGTTGTAACAATTTGGATAGGCTACCCCAGACTTATTAGAGGAAGGCCACAGGCAACTGGCTGGTGGGAGTAAGAAATAGTCAAAAGAAACATTATGTCTGGTAAATGCCTTAGAAGTGTTCCATTCTCCGTCGCTGGGATTCGGGAGGGGAAAGGGGTCAAAGAGTCCTTTGCTGATGTGAGGGTGTAACAGACTACTTCATCCGGCCGAATGTTTTGTTGTGAAGAAACAGATTGACAGTGAAAGACAGCATTTCCCTCTTTTCTGTTTTGCGGCATGCAGATTTAGACCTCTTTGGGTAGAGCAAGGCTTGCCAGGGCTGGCAATAGCACACCCTGAAATCAAACTGACATAAAACACCTTGACAGGGTAAAGACCATTGAGACTTGTCCTGTAAACAAACTGACCAATCTTCTTGATGCAGTTGACCATTGCGACAGTCATTCTTGGTAACGTTCCGTGCATTGAAGGAATCACTCTCTTGGCACACAAGGACATATTTTTGGCATAAATGGTACACAGTCTCTGGTTGCTCAGGATCACACTGGTAAATAGTCCCTTCTTGAGCATTAATGCCGATGACGACGAATCCACATAACAGGGAAGTTTGATCTTCATATCTCCCTCTTTGCAAGTGGCTCGTCCGATGACCTTGCAATGATATAGGTGTCCAGTGACCTTATCAACAATAGGGGTGGTGAGGAGAACATGGAAGGGCCCCTCCCATCGAGGTTGGAGGCCACAACTTGTCCATTGTAATAGAGTAGAAACCATTCCCTCCTTGCCTGTGAGTACAAAAATACACATAATCAAAATAGGCATCAGCAAAGAAGGAACACAAACTTGTCCAGCAGGGGTTACCCACATTTTGGTTTGCGTATCGAGGGAGTACCCTTTTTGAGACCATGGTTTGTGCTCTTCAACAGGGGCCTTGCCCTGTGATTTCTGTATCTTACCCAGGTCTGGCATACCTGTCCCCATATTGTCTCTATCCAGGTTTTGCTGGGGGCCCGGTGGGACCAGAAGTTTGGGGTGTGAGGCTGCCAGCTTGGCAGCTGCATCCACCTGCCCACTACTTTGGAAACTGTATCAGTGTGAGCTGAACATATTGATAACTGCCAGGTTATTGGACAAAACAGCATTACTATAACACTGCCCCCATGGGGCTTAAAGATCCTCTATGTTCCCACAAGGCTCCTTAATCATGGGTCACAATAAAAGCACAATGAAGAGTCAGTGTATATTAATAGATTTTCCTTTTGCTAGGACACAAGCATGTCGATCCCTGTGTTAGCTCCAAGGTAACATTAAAGACACATCACTTCCCAGTGGCCACATTTCCACAGTTAAAGCAAGGGCCAGCCATTTGTCCCTGGGGGATTTTGCTTTCTTGTTCCCAGTCTCTAAGATGTAATACTGGGGCCTGCCTGTCCCCATTCCCAGGGTCCCCTCGGGAAAAGGTTGCTCAGTAGTGGTCGCAGGGCGGGCATCTGAGGTAGGTTCCGCCCCAATGGGTATCCTGGTCCCAATCAACCCTGTCAGGGCTGGCACATGGCATTTGGGATCGCGAGGGTGCTGCATATAATTGGTTTTACCTGTAACCTGCATCGTGGTTCAGTCTGGTTCTGGCCAGCCCAATAGAAAACCACTGCTCACCTCATTTGTGACTGGAAATTCCTGGACTAGTTCATACTGTTCATCTGGATCATGTCAGTGACACCAGGAGGAAAACGTTGCAAAAGCAGAGGGTTAAACAAAGGTGAATCAGTTTCTCGATTTTTAAAAATTGTATACCGCTTCCGTTCGACAGATAGCCACATATTTCAGTAACACAAGTCATTCGTATTCAGGCTACTCCTAGAATTTTGCTGCGTTTACATCAGTATCACCATTGGACATATTGAGCAAATTGGCCGATTTGTTCATGTGGTCAGGGGCATGCCTCATTAACAATACTCTGATTCCCAGGATGAGCCCTGGTTTAGGACGGCGCAAGTCACTCATCCCCATGATGTTGGCTCTGAAGACTGGATGCTTCATTTTCAAATGAAGGAAAGGTTTGTAATGGGTTGGGGGGGGAGAGGTGTGCTGGGGCCAACAGGAGATGTTAGGGGCTCAGCGGGTATCTAGGAATAAAATCCCCATCCTCAAATAGGGTCGGTATGCCAGACATAGATTTTCCTCAGAATCCAGAGCCTAAGTTCTTTATTTTACAGCGTTGTTGCTTTAAACCTGTTTGTATATTCCTCAGCCTTTACACTGTTTCTCATGTCCCATTTATTTTTCATCTATCCATTCACAGTCAGCTCTGAACACCTCCCAGCTTTTGGGAGTTCCATCTGCTATACGTACCTCTATCCCCCAATCACAGGCAGAATTCCTTCAGCTGGCCAGTAATGTATCTTTCCATTCTCTAGTTAGCAACGAATTAACACAGCCATGCTTCAAATTAACCATGAGGCAACGAGGCAGATCACTAACCACATGTAAAAGAAATAAAACCAAGCTATCCTGCCAATTAATTCTGATTTTGTGATTCAGGGCTAATACAATTTGATTATTTTATTTATTATTTTTTAATAATCATTATCTGTAATTCAGATGTGGAAACTGAACAAGTGACTAAGACATTTTAAAAGTCATCAATATAAACTGGAAATTCATTTATTCAGTGTTCAATATTTAAATGTAAAATGTACATGTTTTCCAACTCTGAAATCGATTATAATTACCTGGTTCTAGTCCCTTAATTTAAATCCCAGATTAGGTTCCTTAAGTGGTCCTGACCAATCATTGCTCTGTTAAAATGCTATAGGCCGTGAAATGATGGCAGCTGCCTTAAGAGGTCTTGTCTCGTCACATTGTAACAAAAAAAAATTCTAATGCACAAATAATGGCCGAATCCAAAGACACCAATATTAACAATAGAATGTTAATTTTGTTACATGATTTATCACAACCTATTTATCGGCACGGTGGCACAGTGGTTAGCATTGCTGCCTCACAGCGCCAGAGACCTGGGTTCAATTCCCGACTCAGGCGACTGACTGTGTGGAGTTTGCACATTCTCCCCTTGTCTGCGTGGGTTTCTTCCGGGTGCTCCGGTTTCCTCCCACAATCCAAAAATGTGCAGGTTAGGTGAATTGGCCACGCTAAATTTCCCGTAGCGTTAGGTGTTGGGTAATGGGTCTGGGTGGGTGCGCTTCGGCGAGTCGGTGTGGACTTGTTGGGCTGAAGGGCCTGTTTCCACACTGTAAGTAATCTAATCTCATCTAATCTAATGTTGAACTGAAACTTCAATTGTCATTGAGGGAGTGGAATTGATATAAAATAAAGCTACGACTGGCACACCATAATCACCAATGAGACATAGCAGTCTTAAAATCAAGTAGAAACAAACGAGTCTGAAATAAAAATTAAATCTGCTAGTATCATTTTCTGAAAACAATGCTGTTGGTATGGGATAGTTTACAAAATTTAACTAAATTAAACAAGGTTCATTCAATTCCTCCACTCAATGAGCAAATATTAAAGTCTAAAGTGATTTTCCTCAATGTTAGGCTTAGATTATAACTAAAATTGAGCAGAGACCTGCTGTCATCCTGGAACAGAATGATCCTGCACCCGAGGCCCAGATTTAGTGCTACTGCTTTACTTCCTTGAGTCAATTCTTTCATTAGTCCAACACGTAGGGGTGAGGGGGATGGTAATGACCTTTGGCAGTGGCATGAAATAATGGGGAATTTGAGAGCAAGTTTATACTGATGTCAGATGGTGCAGAATCAAAGGAGAAGACATTTTTTAAAAAGACTATAATGTCAAACTGATTTGAAATTAAATAAGATTGGCTTTAATATAAGTTAGTTTAGTTAGATTAGTTAAAAATTGACAATAGGGCAGTCAAGGTCTGTAAGAAAAACAGGGGTTAATATTTCATTTCAAAATCATTGATGGATCCTTAACCTTAAAAGGAAATCATGTTAAATTCCCAAAATGCAAATCAAATTTAAAACAGTCCCAGATCTCAAGCTCCAGGGAATAAAACACAAACGTTCAATCACCAACAAGCAAATGTGCATCCAAACCAAATCTGAAAGGGTTAAAATTTCTGCAAGCTGCAGGGAATCAGCACTGAGTCTCTGTCGGTTTGTCTGTCTTTCTCTCTCACACACACACACACACACAAAAACATTTTAAGGGTAATGAGGCACTCACATTCCAGAATAGTCAAAGTTAGGCCTCATAAATCCTGGTTGTGGCACATAGCTGCTTAACCAAGTGTGTGAGAATTGTATCACTGGACAGTTTTCTTGATTAACGCGACAAAAGCAGCAACCACCTATTTCATAAACAAAGAACAAACACAAAAACAAACAGAACAAAACCATAGCAGACAAACAAGACAAAGCAGCAAAGCAAAACAAGCCAAGCCGAACAGATATAACAGAGAAGATAATCTCGACCTAAAACGTTCACTAATCAACAACCCGACAACGAACAACAAGACTAATGATTTCTGCAAAACATTCTCAACATTCCAAAACTCTGACAGTCTCGTAATAATATATCGTGAGATATTTATTTGTTTCGTCTTTCACAGAATAATTTGGAAATCAATGTAGACAACGACAATTTGACCGAATTGGAGTCTCCGATTCAATTGAAATACCTCCTTATTCAGGTCCCCACATTGTTAGTGGGAGTCCCTGACTCCTGTTTTTGTAAAAGAGTTCCCTGACTCTATTCAGATCCCCAATCCGTAGGTCCCCAACCTGTTAGCAGGAATCCCCAACTCCCTGGGATCCCTGACCCCTCTGTAATCTTTTCTGAATGAATTCTTATCAAGGCTGATCTTTCTCCGGCTGGACTGCGATGATAAGCAGAGAGTGGTCGAGTCAACCACAACTTGAATAAGAGGAAAAGCAAATGGAGAAAACACTCACGTCTGGCCAGCTGATTCCTCAACACTCATTCAATATTTGGGGACTCAAGGCTCATGCACTGCTGCCCACAATCTGTCCGTGCCAAGTCTGAGTCTTGGCACCAGATGAAGATCTGCACCTCCGAGCGGGTGGGTGGGGAGGGGAGGTGGTCTCTCTGTTCCATTATTGGTCAATAAAGACTCACAATGAGTCTGGTTCATTAAGACTTCATTCTTTATTTCTTCAAATGGCCGGGTACAGAACATCCAGAAACACAGAGGTTGTGTATACCCATATTCCTCAGAGGAGCTGCACACGTGGCTTAAAACAAAGACATTTTTATACTTTTCTTAAAGAAAGGTACAGGCCGTGATCGCATAGTACATTTCAGACAATTACCAATCAATACACGGTACTGCTTTATTTGACAGTTACTTGGTCCAACGATATTTCCTGGGAACTAACTTTGTTTTCCAACACTCAGGCCACCCTTATCTCACTAACCGAGCCTTTGCACCTGCATCTGAAGGTCAGTTAGGATGGCCAGTAATGTCTTATCTAGTCTCGTTATTTCTATGCTGCAAAGGGAGCATTGTCAGCTCATCCCTATTGAAGCAGACTATGGTTCGTCAATTATGCAGCTGTAGCAGAATTGTCAATTTGCAGCCGAGAAGCCATTTTGTCATGTTATTTGCATCGAGAAGTCATTTTACTGCCACCTACATTATTAAGAACATATGTTAAGCAGTTGTTCCTAATAACAACTAGTTACCTCAGCCTGTATTCAGGTTTCAGATCCTCAGTCACATGCTGTGCTATTGCCACCACGAGTACATCCCTTGAAAGGTGTTTTGCATATCTACTGTCAGGCGAAATGCAACTCGGTGCACCAATGATCAGTGCAGACTCACTTCCCAGGCAGATGCATCCTACCCCTCCTAGATTATCTCCAACTGATTCTGCACATTTGGACACTATGGATAATGCAATGTGCTGACCTCAAACTGACTGTTGAGAGCTCAAGGGATGGTTGGATCTGTACTGGCAATGGAGGTATCCGGTTGAGTGGCTGGATGAATTTTGAGATGTTTCTGGTGAGAATGAGACTTTTTTTTATCAAATTCAGTCATGAGATGTAGGCATCACTGGCTATGCCAGACCAGGTAAGGATGGCAGATTTCCTTCCCTACAGGCCATTAGCAAAGCAGATGGATTTTCACAACAATTGATAACGGTTACAAAGTTACCATGAAGCCAACTATCTATTCCATATTTTTGTTGAATTTAAATTTCACCATGTGCCAAGATAGGATTCGAAACCATGTACCCCCAAAACATTGGTCTGAGGCTCTGAATTGCTAATCCAATATATTAACACAGCCACCTCCGTAAATGACCCAGCTTCCTCTGCCATACCTCAGACATAGAAAGAGGAAAAGATCATGTGATTATAAACAGCTTTCTTCAAGTCATTAGCATTGAACTATTGATGTGTACTAGGCTGCGTGTCAGAGACTGCATCATTGAATATGTGGGAATGTAAAGGAAGGATGTGTTAAAAAAATGGAGCGGCCATGTCTTTTAGCCTTTCTAAATTTGGAAGGTGTATTAATTGAATGGAGTCTGATATTGCTGTCCTTTCTCATATTGTGGATGTCACCCTCTCTTTCACAATGACATTGAAGCAAAGAGTCTCCCTACCCCCTTGTAGGAAGGTGCTCAATATCAATACTGTGAAAACTCAAACATTTCACATGTAAGTGCTGCCCATGGAAGTTATTAGCAGCAGGGTAGCTGAGCAATAGATGGACTGAAATATGCAAAGCAAATTTCATTGAACATCCACAGATAGGTAAAAGGAACATTAAACATAGAAACATAGAAGATAGGAGCAGGATTAGGCCATTTGAGTCCTTGAGCCTGCTCTGCCATTCAGTATGATTATGGCTGTTCATTGAGCACAATATCTTAATCCAATATCCCTTGATCTCTTTATCTACCAGAGTTATATCTACCTCCTTCTTGAAAACACAGAATGTTTGGCCTCAGTAGCTTTCTGAGATAGGGCATTCCACAGCTTCACCATTCTCATCTCAGGCTCAAAATGTTTACCTTTTAATCTTAAACAATGATTCTGGACTTCCTTACCCTCAGGAACATCCTTCCTATATCTAACCTGTTAGAATTTTGTAGCTTTCTATGAGATCACCCTTTATTCTTCTAAACTCCAGTCAATACAATCCTAACCAACTCAATCACTGTTCATACATCAGTCCTGCCATCCAAGCAATCAAGCTGGTAACACCTTCACTGCACTCCCTCTAAAGCCAGAACACCCTTGCTCTGATAAGAAACTAAAACTGAATACAATATTCAAGGTGGGGTCTTACCAATCTCTGTCCAATTTCAGCAGGATCTGGTCTCTCTGCTATAAGAAAGATGTTGTGAAAGTTGAAAGGGTTTGGAAAAGATTTCCAAGGATGTTGCCAGGGTGGAAGCTATAGACAGAGACTGAATGGGCTGGGGCTATTTTCCTTGGAGCGTCGGAGGCTGAGGGATGACCTTAAAAAGTCGTGAGAGTCATGGATAGGGTAAATAGACAAGGTCTTTTTCCTGGGATGCTGGAGTCCAAAATTAGAGGGCATAGCTTTAGGTTGAGAGGAAAAAGATTTAAAAGGGACCTAAGAAGTAACTTTTTCACTGGAAGGGTGTTAAGAATATGGAACAAGCTGCCAGAGGAGGTGATGGTGGCTGCTACAATTACAGCATTTAAAAGACTTTTGGATAGGTATGCGAAGGATTTAGAGGGAAATGGCCCAAGTGTTGGGAAATGGGACTAGATTTATTTAGGATATCTGGTCTGCATGGACAAGTTGGACCAAAGAGCCTGTTTCTGTGCTGCACATCTCTATGACTCTCAGACAACCTTGTTCCCGTACTCAAATCCTAACGCTATGAAGGCCAACATACATTTTGCCTTGCTTACTGTCTGCTGCATCTGAGCACTTACTTTCAGCGACTGGTGCACGACGACATCGAGGTCACATTGAACATTTCCCTTCTCTCATTTGTAGGCTTTTAAATAATGATCTACCTTCTTATTTTTGCGATCCAGAAAGTATGTATGGGTAGATCATCACTAGCTGGAACAGTATATGAACTCCGAACCACATCCTTACCACTCACGGCGGTTCAAAGACTCTGGAACTGTAGCCATACCTTTTGGATCATCCTGTCTGCTACTCACTGCCATGCTCTTCCACCTCCAAGCATAAAGAGCCTGGCTGTCAAAACCTTGGTTACAAATAATGATTAAGCCACAGTAAGATTTTCCCTTTTGGACATGCACCTGGTTCTGTACTCAGCACATATACTCTCAGGGCTAATGATCAGGTCCTCAAAATGCAGAGTACACTTAGAGACCAATTAGAACCAGGTATTTACTCAGTACGCTACCTAATATGTGATAAGGCCAGAAGAAACAGCGTATTACATCCATTAATTTTATTTGTGGATGAGTGATATAATGAAACATCAAATCTACAACAGTGAATTGCCCTAAATAAGGCAAAAAGAGAGATAAGCGAATAGTCACACAAAATAAAAATGCTGTAAATCTGAAATTAAACTGAAATTCTAAAAAAATGCTTCTCATCTGTGGAGAGAGAAATAGCTAATGTTTGACCAGAAATGAATTGAAACTGTGTTGGATTTCGGGTAAAGAGCAGTTTCAGGGCTTATGGAGCATAGCAGCAGAGGGTAACAGTGCAAACACAAGCTCCCAAGAGCTGGCACGCGCTGAAAACAGTTCATTCAATTTATAACAGATAATAAGATAAGTCTAACCACTGGTGCCAATATGCATGGCCTCCACTTATATTTGGACATGATTAGCTACCAACAATCATAGCACAAATGCAGGAGTTCTCAGGGCAGTGTTTGAGGTGCATCTATCTACAACTACTTCATTAATGACCTTCCCTCCAACATTGTACCAGCAGTGGAGCTACTTGCTAATGACTGCACAATGTTCAGTTTCTTATATAATTCCTCAGATAATGAAATACCTACAGCTCTATGCAACAAGGTTGACCAACATCTAGACTTAATTGAAAAGTAGCATTTGCATCAAATACCAGGCAATGACCACTTATTGCAGGAGAGAAAACAACTAGCTCCTCTTGACTGTCAACAGCGTTGTCATTGCTGAAGTACTCACCAACAACACACTGGGGTTGCCAGGAACTTAATTAAATACTGTCCACAAGGGCAGTGTGTTCTGCCAAGTGGCTTCCTGTGAGACTCCTCAAGATCTTTCCAACACCTACAAGGCTCGGGTCAAGAGTATGTTGGAATACTCTGCACTTGTCTGGATAGGGAAAGTGAGGTCTGCAGATGCTGGAGATCAGAGTTGAGAGTGTGTTGCTGGAAAAGCGCAGCAGGTCATGCAGCATCCGAGGAGTAGGAGAATTGACGTTTCGGGCAAGAGCCCTTCTTCAGGAATGAGGCTGGGAGCCTCGGGGGTGGAGAGATAAGCAGAGTGGGAAGGGGAGTTGAAATGTTGGGCCACAGGGCAGTTTGAGTTGATTGGTGCAGGTGTCCCAGAGCTGTTCTCTAAAGTGCTCTACAATGTAGAGGAGACTGCATTGGGAGCAACAGATACAATAAACGACATGTGTGTTAAGTGCAGGTGAAATTTTGATGGATGTGGAAGGCTCCTTTGGGGCCTTGGATGGAGGTGAGGGAAAGGTGTGGGCACAGAGTTTGCAATTCTTGTAGTGGCAGGGGAAGGTGCCAGGAGGGGTGGATGGGTTATTGGGGGGGTGTGGAACTGTCCAGGTAGTCACCGAGGGAATGGTCTTTGTGGAAAGCGGATAGGGGTGTGGATGGAAATATATCCCTGATGGTGGGATCCATTTGGAGGTGGTGGAAATGTCAGCGGATGATGCGGTTTATGCATAGGTTGGTAAAGTGGAAGGTGAGCACTAGAGGCATTCTGTCCTTGTTACGGTTGGGGGGGTGGGGTTTGAGGGCAGAGGTGTGGGATGTGGACGAGATGCGTTGGAGGGCATCTTCAACCACGTGGGAAGGGAAATTGCGGTCTCTAAAGAAGGAGGCCATCTGGTGTAATCTGTGGTGGAACTGGTCCTCCGGGGAGCAGATACGGCAGAGGCGGAGTTGGGAATGCAGGATAGCATTTTTGCAGAAGGTGTTGTGGGAAGAGATATAATACAGGTAGCTGTGGGAGTCGGTGGGTTTGTAAAAAATGTCAGTGTTGAGTTGCTTCCATCTTCCGGAGTTACAATAGCGCCACTTCATGCTCCCACAAGGAGGTTGAGCAATTCATCAACTTCACCAACACATTCCACCCCGACCTTAAATTCACCTGGACCATTCCGACACCTCCTTCCCCTTCCTAGACCTCTCCATCTGCATCCACGAGGACCAACTCAACACTGACATTTTTTACAAGCCCACTGACATCCACAGCTACCTGGATTACACCTCCTCCCAACCGACCTTCTGCAAAAATGCTAGCCCGTATTTCCAATTCTTCGGTCTCAGCCACATCTGCTCCCAGGAGGACCAGTTCCACCACAGAACACACCAGATTGCCTCTTCCTTTAAAGACCAAAATTTCTCCTCCCACATAGTTGAAGATGCCTTCCAAAACATCTCATCCACATCCCGCACCTCCGCCTTCGAACCCCAACCCTCCAACCGTAACAAGGACAGAAGCCCCTGGGTCCTCACTTTCCACCCTCCCAACCTCCATATAAACCGCATCATCGGCCGACATTTCCGCCACCTACAAACGGACCCCACCACCAGGGATATATTTCCATCCCCACCCTATCCGCTTTTTGCAAAAACCATTCTCTCCGTGACTATCTGGATAGGTCCACACCCCCCAACAACCCATCCTCCCCTCCTCGCACCTTCCCCTGCCACTGTAGGAATTGCAAAATCTGTGCCCACACCTTCCCCTCACCTCCATCCAAGGCCCCAAAGGAGCCTTCCATGTCCATCAAAGCTTCACCTGCACATCCACCAATGTCATTTATTGCCTCCATTACTCCCGATGCGGTCTCCTTTACATTGGGGAGACTGGACGCCTTCTCGCAGAGCGCTTTAGGGAACATCTCCGGGACACCCGCACCAATCAACCACACCGCCCTGTGGCCCAACATTTCAACTCCCCTTCCCACTCTGCCAAGGACATGCAGGTCTTGGGCCTCCTCCACTGCTGCTCCCTCACCACCCGATGCCTGGAGGAAGAACGCCTTATCTTCAGCCTCCCTTCCCACTATCCGCTCCACCCTCCTCCATCACCTTCATCCCCATCTCCTTTCACCTATTGTACTCTTGGCTACCTTCTCCCCAGCCCCAGCCTCCTCCCATTTAACTCTCCACCCCGGAGGCTCCCTATCTTCATTCCTGAAAATGGGCTTTTGCCCGAAACGTTGATTTTCCTGCTCCTCGGGTGCTGCCTGACCTGCTGTGCTTTTCCAGCACCACTCTAATGCAGACCAGAGTTAAGCCTGTCAATATTGATTCACTCTGATAAAGCCATTGTTTTCAAATTAATATTGCAGGATCTACAACATTGTATACTGAACTGTTCAGAATCAAAAAGGAAATTTGCGACAGAATTCATCTAGTCAGCTACTGTTTATTAATCTCTCTCCTGATGAAGAATAGTGTATAACCTTGAAACAGAAGATAACTTTACACCAATAGTGCTCACAAAAATTATGATGAGTCGTTTAAACAAGAACTATACCGAACCAAGTTAAAAGTCACACAACATCAGGTTATAGTCCAACAGGTTTAATTGGAAGCACACTAGCTTTTGGAGCGATGCT
>NC_057737.1:30782701-30805755 GCF_004010195.1 Chiloscyllium plagiosum
CCAAAAGCTAGTGTGCTTCCAATTAAACCTGTTGGACTATAACCTGGTGTTGTGTGATTTTTAACTTTGTACACCCCAGTCCAACACCGGCATCTCCGAATTATGCCTAACCAGGCAGTAGTTGCTCATGGATCAAGATGCCAGCAGATGGAGCTCTAGAGTCACATTAAATCCTGAGATCTGAAATAAGGAAAGGGCAGCTGCCAGCACTCAATCTGAAATATCAGACTGTATCCCTTACAGCAGAGGGAGCACACTCACACTCCAACTGGGACTGCCAGCATCAGAGACACCCCGCTAGGAGAACAGACCCTCCAGCTACTCAAATGTCATGATTTTGTTGTCATACAATGGTTCCAATATTTAAGGACAACAGAGAGGGATGTGGTGGTTTGGCAGAATAACAGCCACAGGAAAGCTCTGAAATGCTGTCCTACTTTGGCAGGACCTCATTGTTGTCATACAATGGTTCCAATATTTACAGGACAACAGAGAGGGATGTGGTGGTTTGGCAGAATAACAGCCACAGGAAAGCTCTGAAATGCTGTCCTACTTTGGCAGGACCTCATTATAAATTCTCCATTCCCTGGCAAACAGCCAATCAAATTGAGAAGTTGGTTGGCTTCAGTGTAAGATGGCCTGTATTATTGGTAGTCAGGATTTGGAGACGTGGGAAAGATTGTGGAGATCTTGGAGGGTGACCAGAAAAGCCTGATGGAGATTGTGTGTATAAGATCAGCAGTGGGCTAATAGATGTAGGCTCAGCAATGCGATTGTGGATGGAAGGTCAGTGAGGAGACCAATGTATAAGCTTGGGCTCTCGTCAGAGAAGGAAGGGGGCAAAAGCAGATCAACTTGAAGGGGGGAATTAGAGTCAGTCTCCATTAAAACCAGAAACAGGTGAAATGAAAGCATAAATCTGATTATTTGAAATTTTACAAAAGACCTTCATCTTGCTTTCACTCAGTTAATTAAGCAGTTGGCCAATTAGTCAACCCGTCAGCTATGCATATAACGTAACAGGAAAATAAACAAATGTAAAGCCCAGATCATATATAACTCTAAGACATCATGTGAGTGTTTATAGTTAGTGTTGTTAATAGACATAAACATGCTGTCTCACCAAAAACCCAGTCTTCATATGTTACATGGGCTAACATAGGGAAGCATTCAGAGCGTATCACACGTTCAGTGATGAAAGAATATCATGGTGGTTGTAAGCGCATACAAGGAGCTGGTGATGCTCAGTTGTAGTAAAAACTAGGCACAGCAAAAAAGAAATGGTTAAATGGTAGTAGTAACAATGACAGCTGTGAAAGGTTTATTGCTTATCTGTCTTACAATGGTGAGTAAAATCCCTCCCATTAAAAAGGACATTTGTAAGTTGTTATTCCAAAATGTGTTATTTTCAAGAGAGCTGACATGGTTAAAATGACTGAGGATTAAAATTAAGTGGCTATCCAGAAAGAGAGAGAGGCCCATAGTATGTCACACCTGTGGATGCAAAAGGTAATTCAAACAGCAGTCGGTGAAATAGGGGAAGATGCAAGTCAAAATAGACCAGACTGCGATGTCTAGTGAATGTAATGATAATTGGTAGCTAATGATTCCTGTTCAGCAATTAATCTTAATCTGCAGGAGGTGGCTATATTCCAAATTTTATATTTTCCCTTTGAAAAGTACCCAGAGAGGAATTCAAAACACATTTCAACTCTATTAGGGTGTGCGAATGGGATTGATCATTCTCATGTGTGCCACCCTGGGTTTGAGCATCAGTGTGCTGTGAAGGTTACAGTCAAAGAACCAGCCACACCTGTGTTGCAAAGACTATCTCTCACTCTGAGTGCTAGACGTCAACAAGCAAGCAATCAGGCAAAAGAGAAACAGGGTAACAAAAGTAATCTCTGTCACCTGGACGCAGGATTTCAATCTCGGTTGGATGAATACAGAACCATAGAATCTCAATCAATTTTCAAAAGCAATTATCATGAAACCAACTCTTCAACTGTGAATGTCAACATTACCAATGCAACGCAATAATGGCCACAACATTCTTTTATCTGCTTTTCACAAATAGTTCAGAAACTTATCTGTACATTCCTTTTTCTTACTTTCATATTTTTGGACTCATCCCTTATTTCTGTTCTGTGAAGGCGTGCATTGTTGTTGCATTTCTTCTCATGTGTGGCAATTAATAAACCCACTCCTTCTGTTGATTCAAGACAGCCAAACTAAGTTGTTTGATTTTTAAAATATGAAGTCATTAGAGTCTGGGAGACAGGTGAATCATAGAATCCCTACAGTGTAAACAGGCCATTTGGCCCAACCAGTCCACACCAACCCTCCGAAGAGTAACCCACCCAGACCCATTCCCCTATATTTCCCCTGACTAATGCACTTAGCCTATACATCCCTGAACACTATGGGCAATTTAGCATGGCCAATTCACCGATCCTGTACATCTTTGGATTGTGGGAGGAAACCGGAGCACCTGGAGGAAACCCACGCAGACACAGGGAGAATGTGCAAACTCCACACAGACAGTCGCCCAAGGCTGGAATCGAACCCTCGTCCCTAGTACTATGAGGCAGCAGTGCTAACCATTGAGCCACTATGCAACCGCCCCCCCCCCCAACCCCCATGCCCCCCGCCCAAGGTATCTGTCAAGTGAAGGGATCCTTTTAAGTTAAACTTGCTTAGGCCAGTGAAGGAGGTAGGTGAATAAAGAACAGGAAGCAGTTCATCCCTCCTCACCCAACATCTTAACAGTTTGGGATATTCCATCTAGGGCCAGGAGAAAATTCCCTGCAGTTGGGCAGAAAGAGTGAAAGTGGGTGGTGGGGTAGCTCCTCACCCCCTACAAGAAGAGAATCCTGACTGTAACTGCCCCAAGTGCTGACTGACTGTGCCCAAGCCCCTGGACTGATCATGGACAATGTCTTTACTGTACTGGGGCCCTGCCTGAAGGGTGTCTCCCTTGACTTGATTGAGGGCTACTTCCCGTAGACTTTGAGACATGATTATTTGGATGAACCACATGCACTGTTTACAGTTTTACTGATGATATAAAGAAAGGTGGAGGGACAGGTATTGTTGAGGAAGTAGGAAGAAGAATTTGGACAGGCGAGAAAAGTGGGCATGGAAGAGGCAAATGAAATATAATGTGAGAAAGTGTGAGGTTATGCACTTTGATAGGAAGAGTAGTGATGTAGACTATTTTCTAAATGGGAAAAGGCTTTGGAAATCTAAAGCAGAAAAGAGTTTAGGAGGTCGAGTTCAGGTTCTCTTACGGTAAGCATGCAGATTCAGTTGGCAGTTAGAGAGTAAATGCAGTGCTAGCATTTATTTCAAGTGGGCTAGAATACAACAGCAGATACAAGACGATACCTATACCACCATACAAATGTCACTTACAAAGGTGTCTCAGTTTCTTCGACTTGTATCCTCATTTATTCCAAATTCTGTAACTAGAGTCTCTCCGCTTTAAGACTTTATCCAAAGAGACACCACATCCATATGGCAGGAAAACCATCAGCATTTCTCTCAACTTCTCAAAAATGCTTCATAATCTAATTAGTGTGTACTTCAATATTATAATCATCCAAAATTACCACATTGGAAATTGATACATCCCAGAAAGATCTTGGATTATGTCTGTTACAGGAAGATAAGCCTGTTTAATTAATTTAAACTACTCCAACATAGAAAGTGAGGCCTTCAAGTCAGTTTTCAAAATATAATGGCTCCATTAGTATGCCTTCTGCAAGTATTTCATTGTTCATACTAACGGTAAACTGTTGGAAATGATCTAGCACAAACCTTTCGTAAACGCTCCTCCATGACTACAATGCTTCTTTGTGAAGATCGAAGGATACAATTTGAAAGTCCGACACAAACCAGGCTCACAAATGATCATACCAAAGCTCTGAGCCAACCTGCTGTGAACAAAAATATTCCTCTAGATCCCAGAGAGGATACAATCAAATCTGAATTGGAAAATAGTCTCTGGATTGATAACATGCATAGGAGAAAGTGAGGTCTGCAGATGCTGGAGATCAAAGTTGAAACTTTATTGCTGGAAAAGCACAGCAGGTCAGGCAGCATCCAGGGAACAGGAGATTCGACGTTTCGGGCACAGGCCAAAGAATCCTGAAGAAGGGCCTGTGCCCGAAACGTCGAATCTTCTGTTCCCTGGATGCTGCCTGACCTGCTGTGCTGTTCCAGCAATAAAGTTTCAACAACTGATAACATGCATAGCCAAGCAGAATAGGTTCAGCAAGCTATATCTGATAATGTCCAGCTACAACAATTCAAGGAGATCACCATCAACATAAGGTGACACGGTGGCTCAGTGGTTAGCACTGTTGCCCAGGGACCCAGGTGCAATTCCTGCCTTGGGCAACTGTCTATGTGGAGTTTGCACATTCTCCCCGTGTCTGCATGGGTTTCCTCCGAGTGCTCCAGTCTCCTCCCATAGTCCAAAGATGTGCAGGTTAGGTGAATTGGCCATGCTAAATTGCCCGTAGTGTTGGGTGCATTAGTCAGGGGGGAATGGTCTGGGTGGGTTGCTCTTCAGAGGGTCGGCGTGGACTTGTTGGGCTGAAGGGACTGTTCCCACACTGTGGGGAATCTAATCTAATGTGGCCTGAATACGTATAGGCAATAGGCATGATGGGCCAAATTACCTCTTTCTATGCCACAACACTTCTGTGATTCTGTGAACTCAGATGCTCAAGGATGTAAGTTGCAAAGACAAGCTAGTGATTATTCCACAAGCTGTACATTGAGACGTACTTTACCATATTTATCACATGGATGCAGAATAAAACAAGGTAATTGCATATGAATCTATTTGTTGACCCACTATCAATAAGTATGTCGATCAATTGATCAAGTCATGAAACAAACTGACTTCTTCAACATCAACAATCAAGAGAACCTCTAATTTCACTCAAAATTCCTTCTGAATGAAGGTGCAAGATTACTACATTCTAGGAACTGACTATTCACTGCAGATTTTGTGTTCTCCAACGAAGCAGGTTCAATTGGAAATGTTCAAGTAAATTATCCACTGGAAACTAGTGATCATAATACAAGAGGATTTCACATTAAGTTTAACAACAACATATTCCAAATACTAAAAAGAATGTTAAATTTAAACAACATTCATTTCATAGATCTGAAGGGAATGTGATGAAAGTTGATTGAATAAGTAGATTACAAAGTATGATGGAAACTAAACAGTGGGAAGCATATCAAGAAATGGTTTTACATTTTCAATAAAAGTACATTCTATTGAAAAACAAACTTCAGCAAAAAAAAATCCATCCATGGGTCACTGAGGAGACTAAAGCTAGAAGAGGCTTAGTATGTTGCAAAGAATAAGAGTTTATCTGAAGTTTGAGAGTGTTTTATGAAACATCAAAGGGCCACTAAAACTTGAGAAAATGATTTTGGGAAATACAATAAGCACAAATGGGCCAGGAATATGAAAACAGACTGCTTGGGTTTTTATACAAGTGTAACATGTCGAGAGAATTTAAAGAAAACATTAAAAACTTTGAAACAGAAACAAGAGAAGTTTTCTTATGGAACAATGAAATGGCAGAAACAAGAACAAATACTTTATGATTGACTTTACAAAAAAAAGAAGAAAGGTTTAGATGGAGAGGAATTTGTTAAGTGTGTACAAGAACATTTTCTGATTCAGTATGTGGATGTACCTACTAGCGAAGGTGTAAAACATGACCTTCTCTTGGGAAATAAGGCAGGGCAGGTGACTGAGAGTATCAGTGGGGGAGCACTTTGGGGCCAGTGACCATAATTCTATGAGCTTTAAAATAGCAATGGTAAAAGATAGACCAGAACAAAAGTTCAAGTTCTAAATTGCAGGAAGACTAATTTTGACAATTAGGCAAGAACTTCCAAACGTTGATTGGGGGTGCATGTTCACAGGTAAAGGGGCGGCTGGAAAATAGCACGCCTTAAAAAATGAGATAACAAGAATCCAGAGACAGTATATTCCTGTTAGGGTGACAGGAAAGGCTGGTGTGTGTAGGGTATACTGGAAGACTAAAAAAATTGAAGGAAAGAATAAGAAGGAAACATATGTCAGGTACAGGCAGCAGAGATTGAGTGAATCCTTCGAAGAGTATAAAAGCAGTAAGAGTATACTTAAGAGGGAAATCAGGAGGGCAAAATGGGGACATGAGATAGCTTTGGCAATTAGTATTAAGGAGAATCCAAGTGGATTCTACGAGTACATTAAGGACAAAAAGGTGACTAGGGAATGAATAGGGCCCATTAAAGATCAGCAAGACCACCTATGTGTGGAACCATGGGAGATGGGGGAGACATTACATGAGTATTTTACATCAGTGTTTATTGTGGAGAAGGACATGGAAAACAGAGAACATGGGGAAATAAATACCAACATCTTGGAAAATGCCCGTATTACAGAGGAGGAGATGGATGTCTTAAAATGCATAACGGTGGATAAATCCCTAGGACCTTATCAGGTGAACTTTAGAACTCTATGGAAGCTAGGGAGGTGATTGCTGGACCCCTTGCTGAGGTACTTGTATCATCAATAGCCACAGGTGAGGTGCCATAAGACTGGAAGTTGGCTATGTGGTGCCACTATTTATCAAAGGTAGTAAGGAAAAGCCAGGGAACTATAGACTGATAAGCCTGACTTCAGTGGTGGGCAAAATGTTGGAGGGAATCCTGAGGGATAGGTTGTTCATGTATTTGGAAAGGCAAAGAATGATGAGAGATAGTCAGTATGGCTTTTTGCATGGAAAATCATGTCTCACTAACTTGATTGAGTTTTTTGAAGAAGTAACAAAGAGGATGGATCTACGTGGACTTCATTAAGGTGTTCGACAAGTTTCCTCATGGTAGATTGGTTAGCAAGGTTGGATCACATGGAATACAGGGAAAACTAGCCATTTGAATACAGAACTGGCTCAAAGGTCGGAGAAAGAGGGTGGTGGTGGAGGATTGCTTTTCAGACTAGAGGCCTGTGACTCAGTGGTGTGCCACAAGGATCGGTGCTGGGTCCATGCTTTTCATCATTTATACAAATTATATGTTTGCAGATGACACTAAAATTGAAGGTATAGTGGACAGTAAAGAAGGTTAGCTGAGAGTACAATGGGATCTTGATCAACTGGGCCAATGGGTGGAGGAGTGGCAGATGGAGTTTCATTTAGAGAAATGTGTGATGCTGCAATTTGGAAAAGCAAATCAGGGTAAGATTTATACACTTAATGATAAGGTCCTGGAGAGTGCTGCTGAACAAAGAGACCTTGGAGTGCAGTTTCATAATTCCTTAAAAGTGGAGTCGCAGTTATGTAGCATAGTGAAGAAGATATTTGGTATGCTTGCCTTTAATGGACAGTGCATTGAGTATAGGAGTTGGGAGGTACAGGACATTGGTTATGCCATTTTTAGTGTACTGTGTACAATTCTGGTCTCTCTGTTATAGGAAGGATGTTGTGAAAGTTGAAAGGGTTCAGAAAAGATTTACCATGATGTTGCCTGGGTTGGAGGGTCTGAGTTATAGGAAAAGGCTGAATAGGCTGGAGCATCAGTGGCAGAGGGGTGATCTTATGGAGGTTTTAAAAATTCATGAGGGGCATGGATAGGGTGAATAGACAAGGTCTTTTTCCTGGATGGTATAGTACAAAACTAGAGGGCTTAAGTTTAAGGTATAATTCAAGAAGAGAAAGATTCAAAAGTGACGTAAGGGGCAACTTTTTCATGCAGAGGGTGGTGTGTGTATGGAATGGACTGCCAGAGGAAGTGGAGCCTGGTACAATTACGACATTTAAAAGGCAACTGGATGTTTAATATGAATAGAAAGGGTTTATAGGGATATGGGCCAAGTGCTGGCAAATGGGACTAGATCAATTTTAGAATACTGGTCGGCATGGATGAGTGGGACTAAAGGGGATGTGTTTCCATTCTGTACACGAATTTGACTCCACGACTCTAAAAGGTAATCTTTAAAAGTGAGGGACTTAGGTAATTAGTATCAGTCAAGAAAACAGTACTAAATGCACTAAGATTTTCTCAGGAGTTATCGCCTGCAGTCAAGGTTTCTAAGAGGCATAGCTGCAGATATAATGGATGAACTAGCTATGATTTTTCAAAATTCTCAAAATTCTACAATAGTCCCAGCCAATTAAAAGTCAGCAAATGTAACACTGTTATTCGAGAAAGGAGTGAGAGGCAAAATAGGAATCACAGGCCAGTTGAGTTCACATGAATCATCAGGTAAGCACTAGAATTTATTGTTAAGCAAGTCTTAACAATGCATTTAGTAAAGTATGATTAGAACAAGTCAACATGGTTTTACTAAAGGGGAATCTTGTCTGACAAATGTAGAGTCATAGAGTCCTACAGCACAAAGACAGGCCCTTTGACCCAAACTGGTCCATACCGACCAAAATGTCTGTCCACGCTAACCCCATTTCCCTACACTTGGCCCATATCCTTCTAATCCATTTGTATCCATGTATTTTTCCAAACGCCTTTTAACTGTTGTTAATGTACCAGCCTCAACCACTTCTGCTGGCAGCTCATTCCATATGCATACCAGCCTCAGTGTAAAAACTTTGCCCTTCAGGTTCCCTTTAACTCTCTCCCCTCGAGCCTTAAACCCGATGCCCTCTAGTCCTCGATTCCCCAACTCTTGGAAAAAGACTGAGTACATTCACCCTCTCCATGCTTCTCATGATCTTATTACCCCGAGAAGATCCCCCCACAATCTCCAATGCTCTAAAGAAAAAATGTCTCAGCTTGTCCAACCTCTGCCTATAACTCAGATCATTAAGTCCAGGCAACATCCTTGTAATTTTTTTCTGCACTCTTTCTACTTTAATAACATCCTTCCTATAACAAGGTGACCAAAGCTGAACATAATACTCCAAGAGCAGCCTCACCAACGCCCTGTGTAACTGCAACATAACGTCACAACTTCTATACTCAATGCCCTGACTGATAAAGGCCAGTGTGCCAAAAACCTTCTTCACTGCTCTGTCTGCCTGGGACTCCACTTTCAGAGAACCGTACACCTGAACTCCAAGACCCCTCTGCTCCACTACACCCCTTAAAGCCCTACCATTCACCATGAAACTCCGACCTTGATTTGGCTTTCCAAAATGCAAGACCGTACACTTATCTATATTAAACTCCATTTGCCATTTCCTGGCCCACTCACCTGCTGTAATTTCTGATAACCTTCCTCACTGTCCATGATACTGTCTATTTTAATGTCACCAGCAAACTTACTAATCATGCCTTGTACATTCTCATCCAAATCATTGATATAGATAACAAACAACAATGGGCCCAGCACTGACCTCTGAGACATTCCATTAGCCACAGGCCCTCCAGTCCGACAAGCATCCTTCCACTATTACCCTCTGCTTCCTATCACCAAACCAATTTTGTATCAAATTTGCTAGCTCTCCCTGGATTCCATGCGATCTAACCTTCTGGAGCAGCCTACCATGTGGAACCTTATCAAAGGCCTTACTGAAGTCCATATAAACTATGTCTACTGCCCTGCCCTCATCAACTTTTCTAGTCACTTCATCAAAGAACTCTAACAAATTTGCGAGGCATGATCTCCCACTCACAAAGCCATGCGGACCTAATCAAACCCTATCTTTCCAAATGCATATATATCTTATCCCTCAGAATTTCTCAAGTACCTTACCCACCACAGATGTTAGGCTTATTGGTCTATAGTTCCCAGGCTTTTCTTTGCAGCCCTCCTTGAATAATGGCACAACATTCACTACTTTCTAGCCTTCCAGGACCTCATCTGTGGATAACAATGATGCAAAAATATCAACTTATTAAAGTTCTAAGGACACATCAGTTTGAGTAGATAAGGTATAGTATACATAAATAGATATAATATAGTTTGTTTCCATAAGTAATTAATAAGAGACCACACACAAAATAAGACATGGAGTTGGGGATGATGCATTAACATAGATAGAGGACAAGTTAAAAGACAGGAAGCAAAGAATAGGGATAAATAGAGAACTTTCAAGTCTGCATTTATCATATGGCAAGCAAGAGGTTATCTTGATGATTTGGATCCTGATAAACAACAAGGTAGCTAACTGTGATTTAGGCAATGGTTTGCACCAGTGACAGTAATTAAATGCAATGATGTTCACTAGAATGAAAAGCATTGGCTTACAACATCCTAGACAACACACAGGAATGAATACTATAGGACTTTTTTTTTGTTCAAATTGGCTAATTTTGTATTAAGTTGGTCAGGGAAATTTGCAGAAGAATATGCAAGATTAGGAAAAAAAACAATATATGACAAATAGTCAGGCATAGTTTTTTGTTACAGCTTGTGTTCTGAGAATATGATGACAAAAGTCCTTGGCTCGACAGAGGTCAGGTTGTTGACGTTCAGAAACTCCACTGACAGCACAAGAATAACATCTACAATTCAGTTCAGCATCAATAAGTAAAACACTTGAGTGATGCACCCTGGTGGATCTCACATCATGTGTCTTTTTCTTCATACATCTATAATCTAAGGATAAATTATTTGACATTTAAGAAGGTTTTAGGGCCTGAAATACACAGCAAGTGTGTTAGCATCTCAAAGGAGAAGACAAGTTAATGTCTCAGATTGTCTCTGTTCCTCTGAAGGAAAATCCAGGACTGACTGAACTAAAGAGGGAAAGGCAGATAATGGATGAGAATATAGAAATTCTAATTATTGTTCTAAAGGGCAACCTAATAAATACAATAGCTTAAATAAATAACCTACATTTTTTGAAGCCTGAACATGAGTCACAAGAATCAAAACAATTACAACAACAAGAACATTCACAATTTATATTTACATAGCACCTTGAATGTAGTAAGGAGCAGATTGGTCTTACACACCAAACTGCCTCAATTGAAATAAAAACAAGAAGTGGTGGACAAAAACTCATCGGGTCTGGAATGATCTATGGAGAAACAGAATTTACACTGCGAGTCCAGAATTACTCTTCTTCAGAATTCGATTGAAATGGGATGTAGGCCAGTGGGAAGTGCTTCAATAATACATAATCCAGGTATAAGTACAGTTAATGAAATTCTTAAAGAAAGAGGTAGAGAGGTAGAAAGATTTACTAGGAGAACTCCACAGCTTAGGGCATTGGCAAGAAAATTGTACATGTTTAGGATTAGTAAAAAGTGGTAATGGCTCAATTTTAGTCATTTTGTTTCATGTGACAAGTAGGTACCAAAATTTGCATTTTACACTTAATATAATTACAGTTACAACCTGATCTTTCTTTGATATTTTAAGACCACACCTGTGTTAAACGTTGCATAAATTGTGACCTGCTTGCACTGATCATACTGAGAGGAAAAATCAATGGCGTAGAAATTAATGTTAGTTTTTCTGAAAGTAGAAGGATGAAATTTAGCAGTAAATGCGCTCAACTCACCTAAAACCAGCCCTGATTGCAGCCTAAGGTTTACACTGAGACAATTTCTCATGTGGCACTGTACACCAACAATACATTTCATTTAGATAGTGCCTTAAACTCAGTAAATGTTCTTCAGAGGACAGACATAAAGAGACATCAGGACAGGTGACACAAGACTTATCTGAAGATTGGGTTAAAGGAGGTGACCAAGTGAAGATGGTTTGGAAAAGAAACCTTGAACATCCAGCCTGGTCTGGTCAAGTCAGCATCTTCAGGAGCAGCAGGTGGGGGGAAACGTAATAAATTACAGAAATTAAGACTGTGACCAAAAATAAATGAATGGAAGTACAAAAACACAGTTCACAACATCAAAGAGAATATTTAAGAGGACTATTAGGAATGTAGAAGTAGGCCATTCAGCTCCTCGAACCCATACCATTATTTAAATGAGATCAAGGCAGATCTGTGGCCTAACTGTATACCTGCCTTTGGCCCACATTCCTGGGTTCCAAACATCTATCTCTCTTTGTGCTTCATAACACCTCATCCCTAGTGGTCTGATCCTAATTCTCAGACTACGCCCCTTAGTTCTAGAATCCCCAAACAGTGTAAATAGATTATCTTTACCTACAATGTCTTTTCCTGAATTTAAAGACTTTGATCAGATCATCCCTTAACATTTTAAATTCTGGAGAAAACTGACACAATTAGTTTAATCTCTCCTCATAACTTAACTCCTGAAGCCCAGGTATCATTCTTGTAAATCTATGTTGTATTCCTTCCAAGGCTAACATATCCTTCCTAAGGTGTAGTGCCCAGATCTGCTCACAGTACTCCAAGTGGGGTTGAACCAGAATTTTGTACAACTGTAGCATATCTTCTGCATCCTTGTGTTCCATTCTTCTAGATATAAAAACTTTTTTTGATTATTTTCAGCACACGTTCATGACATTTTAGAGATCCAAACACCTGAATCACCAAATTCTTTTGCATGTCCACCATGTTTAACTTCATACCATCTAGAAAGTACCCAGGATCTATCCTTTCTCAGGTCACACTGGAATAACCTCACACTTACTTACATTTAACTCCATCCTCCACATTTTTTGTCCATTCACCTAAACTATCAATATCTCTTTGTAATTTTATGTATCATTTACAATGTCTACAATGTTGCCTAGTTGAATGTTGAAATGCACTTTAGAAAGTTCATTCTCTTAATTATATTTCAAAAAACCTTGCTTCTTGGATGTCACCATCTGTTTCCTATGGTCGAAAAATCATTCCATGGAAAAACAATTCTTCAAAATTGGGATTGCTTTAACATTCCTAAAAATGTTGCATATGCCCAATCCTTAATATGTCATCAAGAACCACCTTCAATAGTTAACAAATATCATTCATTAATTGATGCTGCAAGAAAAAGGAAGCACCTGCATTTATATAGTGCCCTTTGCAAGACAAAGCACTTTTACTTTTTAACTGAACAATGGAATACCTGACAGTGCAGCTCCCTATCAGTACTGCAATGGAGTATCAAAACTAAACTCTGTGTTTCCATCAACCACTCTACTACACTTCACCTGAGTAATTAAGGTATTGAATTGTATTTGGAAATAATCATTAATGCTGTTGATTAACTCAGAGTCAATTGATTCTGTGTAATGATGTGAATCGAGCTTTTGCCTCCTTGTCATTAACGCAGCCTCAATTTACGCGCTGGAATTCCACAAGCTTCACAATTTGCTCCGAGATGTTTGCTTCAGGAAATCGCAGAAATTTCTTTCATGGGTGATGGAACACGTAATTAACTTGTTGTATCTCAATTACAGTTAAAGCAGCCAGGCGGAAACCGCAATCAGAATCACCTCATCATTAATGTCAGGCTCTGACAAATAGAACTAGCAAGTTGATTACCACTTAACTGAAACTCCCTTGAGTGTTGTGTGATTAGTAAAGGGATCTCTACCCTTTTGCTTGATAGGCAACTTTAAGATAGAAAGTAATTCTAATGCTTATCAGATTCATGTATACAACAACAGTGACTGTGGCTTGCCGTTCTGTTGAATTGAACAAGTTCTAATTCATGTGGTGGAATAATCAAGTCTTATCACAATGGTGATATTCAGATGTCAATTGCTCAGATTTGTTTCACAACTTTAACAATTCCAACTGCAATACATTTGTACATGAAAATTGTCTCTTAAGTATAAGTTCACCAGTGAATATGCATCCATATAATAATAGTTGTACCAACACAAAGTCAGATATTCTTTTAAACTGAAATAATGGTGTACACTATAACTTCCTGATACCCAACCAGGTGGACTTGAATAATATGTTACAATCCTGACCATATTTATATTCTTGAGGGTTTTCTGTGTTTTCTCTTGCCAACAATGCAACAGAGTTTAAAAAGGTGGTGATCCATAAAGTCAGGTTTCTGAATAAAACCCATAAGATACAGGAACACATTGCCATTGAGTCTGCTCTGCCATTTGATAATGGCTGATATGTTTCACATTCTCCTGCCTTCTCCCTGTTACCTTTGATGCCCTTACTATTCAAGAACCTATCTATCTCTCTCTTAGATATACTCAATGACTTGGCCTCAACAGCCCACTATAGCAATGAGTTCCACAGAATGACTGCCCTCTGGCCGAATGAAATTCCTCCTCATCTTGGTGCTAAAGGATCATCCCTTCATTCTGAGTCTGTGCCCATGGGTCCTAGACTTTTCTACTAGAGGAAAACATCTTCACTGCACCCAATCCATCCAGGTTTCTCAGTTTTTCATGTTTCAATGAAATCTCAACTCAAACTTCTAAACTCCCATCGAATACAGACTCAGATTCTTAAGCCACTCCTCATATGACAAGGTCTTCATCCCCAAGATCATTCTTGCAAACCCCCACTGCATCCCCCTCCAACACAAGCACATCCTTCCTTAGATCTGTTCACGATTTTCCAAACACTTTCTAACCAGAACCTATGTACTCTCAACATTATATCCCTGCTCTTATAATTTAGCCCTCTCGGAATAAATCCTAACTGTCAACTGAACCTGCATGTTAATGCAAAGAGATTTCTGAACTAGGATTCTGAAGCCTCTTTGTGCTTCAGATTTCCAAAGCCTTTCCCCATGTCGAAAATAGGCTACACTTCTATTGTTCCAACCAAACTACATAACTCATTTTCCCACATAGTATTCCAACTGCCACATTTTTGTCTATTCTCCTGGCCTGGTCAAGTCCTTCTGTAGTCTCACTGCTTCTGTAACACTACTCATCCCGCCATCTATCCTTGTGTCATCTGCAAACTTAGCAACAAGGCCCTTGGTTCCTCCGTCCAGATTATTAATGTATAATGGGATTAGTTGTGGTCCGAACACTGATACTCTGAGGAACTCCACTAGTCACTGGCTGCCATCCTGGAAAAGCCCTTTTATCCCCATTCCCTGAGCTCTGCCAGTCAGCCAATCCTCTCTCCGTGCCAGTACCTTGCCCCTAACATCATGGACTCATCTTATTTTGCAGCCTCATATGCGGCACTTTGTCAAAAGCCTTCCAGAAATTCAAATAGATCACGTCCACTGGCTCTCCTTCGTCAATCTTGCTCATTACCTCCTCAAAGATTTCTAACAGTTTGTCAGGCATAACCTCCACAAGACAAAGCCATACTGACCCAGCCCTATTTTATCATGCACTTTTATTTACTCCACAAATGCATCCTTAATAATGAACTCTAAAATCTTACAAATGACTGATGTCAGGCTAACCTGCCTATAATTTCCCACCTTCTACCTCCCTCCCTTCTTAAACAGAGTGTTATATTAAACATTTCCCTGTCATCTGGGACTCTCTCCGAGTCCAATGATTCCGAAAATCTCAACGTCAATGCCTCCACAATATTTTCAGCTACCTCTTTCAGAACCCTGGGATATAGTTCATCTGCTCCATGTGATCTATCCACGTTCAGAACTTTCAACTTCCACAGCACCTTCTTCTTAGTGATGGCCAACATTCACCACTGCCGCTGACTCTCTTGAAGTTCTGGTATCTTCCACTGTGAAGACTAAAGCAAAGTACATATTCCGTTCCTCACCATTTCTCGCAAGGACAACATCATGCAAGAACAACACATTACCTCAATCAACTAAAGCGGAATCTGAATCGACTATTATTTAGTGCTAGTCTCTAGAAACCAGCCAATCAGACAACAACTTCTCTGTGACCTAACTTCTGTCCTTCTCTCACTGCTTTACTGTGACATTGACCATGAGCATATCTTTCCCAGAATGCTTCACAGTGACAATGAATGCGAAGACACCCTTCCCAGAATGCTTCACTGTGACACCAACTGTGAGGACACCTTTTTCAGATTGCATCACTGTGACAGCGACTGTATGGACATCATTCCCAGAATGCGTCACTGTGACACTGTCTGTGTGGACATCCTTACCAGAATGCTTCACTGTGACACCGTCTGTGCGGATACCCTTCCCAGAATGCTTCACTGTGACACCATCTGTGTGGACACCCTTCCCAGACTGCTTCGCTATGACAGTGTCTGTGGAGACATCCTTCCCAGAATGCTTCACTGTGACACCATCTGTGTGGACACCCTTCCCAGAATGCTTCACTGTGACACCGTCTGTGTAGACAGCCTTCCCAGAATGCTTCACTGTGACATCATCTGTGTGGACACCCTTCCCAGAATGCTTCACTATGACAATTACTGCAAGGGCACTCTTCCTAGCTTCTTGATGCTTGTTGAATCACATGGGTTCAAACCTTGCCCAGCAGATGATGGAATTTGAATTCAATTTATAAAACTCTGAAATTAGCAGCCAGTGTAAGAGCATGAAACTAATCTTGTAAAATCTCAGTGTTTCACTAATGTTCTATATCTGCCCTCTTTACCTGGTCTGGCCTAGGTGTGACTCCATGCCCACCTGTAGGAGCAGGAGGCAGGCAGAATCCAGGCAGGTGGAAGTTTATTCGTACAGAAACTGATTAAAGGAGGGTGAGAACCAAAGCATCTTTGTTGAACTGGCCTCAATGTGCAAACTCAATTATTCACTTAATCTTAGGCTCAGATCAGAAGATAAATCAATGACACTCTCTAACCCGTACAGTAAAAAGCAGTATTTTTATACATTTCTGATGGGCATTTCTGTGTCCAACCTTAGGTTCTAATGATCTCAAGCACTATGAACTCAAGGCCTTGAGGTCTTTCTACACACCCTGTTCATTCACTTTCCACAATTTATTGCTGTACTTTTTCAGGCCTCTCAGGCTGGCTTTATCTGGAGAGACAATTTGAATTTGATTATTTATTGGATCTCGTGTGCTGTGTTTATCGAATTCAGTTATTCCTCCTATGTTGCCCACTGTCGTAATTATGCATGCAAAAATACAAAAGGCAGTTAGTTTCAACTAGTTGCTATAAGGTTTGTAATATTGATTTTTGTTAGGACGTTAGTTATAAAGTGTGAAGTTAAGTCCTCTTCTCAGTACTTTGGGCTGTAAGCAATCTATTTTGTTCAGGACGTGTGATGGTATTTCTTGAAGCTAATTAACTTTCACATCCTGGTCTGAATGCTTTTCCTTTAATACTTTTATTTAGCATGGATTACACGTATATTTTTAATTCTAAAAGCTATCCTTATGATTCCCAAGGGAATTTCCAACTGGAACCTATTGCAGAGTAATTGATTTCAAAGAAACTATTACAAAGTAACTTTAACTGTTGATCTGATAATGACTTAAGGAGGTGACTGGACTTATTCCATGCCTAGTATTCATTCATTCACTGGGGCAATTACTTTTCCATTAGTGAGGGTTAAGGTTAGTTGCATGTCTATTTTAGAGACATGCATTTATTAATACTGTCTGGAATGTGGTACTCATGGCTTTGGAGCAACTTTGTTCAAAGATATTGTCATTTTCTTTAATTAAAAGGCTGGGACAGGCTTATTTACCTCCTGTCAGCCATCTTGTGTTTTAATTCTAAGGCAAGCTGCCTCTTTCTGTTTGTCGGCCATTTTTTGTGAGCAGACATGGGTCATTTTGTTATGTGCATGTAGAGTGTACCCCTACACCCACTGCATGTGATTGAGTCTTAATTTCCCTTTGCATTGAGATAGATAGCCATTTAGTTGTATCTAACCATGAAAAAGCTTAAGAAAAGAAAGAAAACCAGATGGACCACTTGGCATAGTCCTTGGTACTGAAAATGACAAAGACAAACCTTTGTCTAATTCTAGAGTGAATTTTACAGTAATGGAGGAGCCTTGGGCAAAGTTGATGAGCAGAGAGATCTGGGAGTTCAGGTTCATTGTCCCCTGAATGTTGCTGCACAGGTGGATAGAGTGGACAAGAAGGCATATAGTATGTTTGCCTTCATTGAGTATAAGAATTGGCAGGTGATGTTAAAATTGTACAAGACATTGGTTCGGCCACATTTAGAAAACTGTGTACAGTTCTGGTCGCCACATTACCAAAAGGATGTGGACGCTTTGCTGAGGGTGCAGAGAAGGTTTACGAGGATGTTGCCTGGTATGGAAGGTGCCAGCTATGAAGAGAGGTTGAGTAGGTTAGGATTGCTTTCATTAGAAAAAAGGAGAATAAGGGGGAACCTGATTGAGGTCTACACAATCATGAAGGGTATAGAAAGGGTAGATAGGGATAAGCTTTTTCCCAGGGTGAAGGATTCAATAACGAGAGGTCATGCTTTCAAGGTGAGAAGTGAAAAGTCAAAGAGGTATACACACGGCAAGTACTTTACACAGAGGGTGGTATGTGCCTGGAATGTATTGCCAGCAGGGGTGGTAGAGGCAGGCAAGGTAGATTCATTCAAGATGCGTCTGAACAGATGCATGAGTAGGTGGGGAGCAGAGGAATACAGATGCTTAGGAATTGGGCAACAGGTTTAGACAGTGGATTTGGATTGGCTCAGGCTTGGAAGGCCAAAGGGCCTGTTCCTGGGCTGTAAATGTTCTTTGTTCTTTGTTCAAACCTGGTCTTGCAAACACCATAAGGTCTGCATCCAGGAGTTAGTGCCAATGGAGCACAGTCCCTCAGACAGGTCAAGCAACAGCCTGATACAGCAGTACTTGTGAAATAATATGTTACAGACAATGTCCCAGACCCCACCTTCGCTGCAAAGGACCTGTCCCAGAGGCATGACAGATCCATCAGAGGGGGCAGCACTGTAGTATACCACCAGAGAGATAAGAAGACAGAAATGACTTGCCAATTAGTAACCAATGTTAACTAGTGAGGCTGCTCCCTCAGTCAACGTGAATCTGTGCATGATCAAGGGCATAGACATGCAGCGGAGAAATGCTCACTGATCACAACACCTGCCCTTGCTTTTGGCACCATTTGTCACCTTTCTCATGATCAATCCACTCAATACAAACTCATTTGCAAAAAAATTCACTCATTCCTTGGATGACACCTTAACTTTGGATAAAGGGGTTAAGTGATATCAGGTAGCCACCCAGCCTTCTCTGCAACTCTGCTGATTACCTGAGCTCCTCGTCTCTGATTGGCTGGCAGCACTTGGCAGGTAGGAATTCCTCAATTGTGGCTCTAATCCCAATTGAATGCTCACTGGAGATCAGATGGGTGCTTGATTGCCAAAGGATCAGGTGGAGTCTAACCAGGCACAGGTATCACTATCCTGGCTAAGCTTTCCCTCTTTCCAACTCAGTCCAAAAACAGGACGATTCCACCCATGAACTCTGCTTCTCTCCACAGGTGCTGCCAGACAGTCTGAGTATTCCATCATTTTCTATTTTTAACTTTATTTTGCTGGCAGCAACTGCATATTTTTGCTTTTGTATTATAGTTTTCAGAATCTAAATAAACAGGTTAAGCTTGTTTTGAACTCATCCCGAATAATCTTTACGCGCAAGATGAAAATTTTGCTCATTGTATTAGGGCTGTATTTCCTGCGTGATAATTGAGCCCATTGAGATTGTGGTTACTCAGTCTGAGCCCGCTCTGAGTGAAACTCCATCCTGGTGCTAGCCAGATCATGGAAAGTTAGAGCTGACAGCAGTCTAGAATCCGGAATACACAGAATGTGGTTCAAAGCCACTGACAAAGTAACTGAATTGTTCGGTATTCATCTTCTTCAATTAAAGCATGTATAATTCATGAAGGGAGGTCACAGGTCACAATGAAAGCTCAAACAGACTCAAGGGAGTAAATGTTTGCAATGCTATTTTCTTTTAATAAGCGTTTCACGCTCACAGGGGATTGGCTTAAAGTTGATAATTTTTACCTTAAAATGTTTGCGAGTTTCATTTATTTTAGGCAGAAGGCATCTTGAGAAATTGTAATTTTCAAATCATAGAAGAAAATTCTCTGTTGTGTGGTTTCAATGTGAAATGTTTTTTGGTCAGGGTGAAGTTCTGCAAAAAAAACGGAAAAACTGCAAATGTTGTTAATCAGAAACAAGAACAGAAATTGTTGGAAAAGCTAAGCAGGTCTGGCAGCATCTGTGGAGAGAAATCAGAGTTAACATTTTGGGTTGCGTGACCCTTCTGAGGGAGGACCAGCAACATTACCTCTGATTACTCTCTACAGGTGCTGCCAGACCTGTTGAGTTTTTCCAGCAATTTCTGTTTCTGTTTCTGAAGTTCAGCCGCTCATTGTCAGATTGCTTAGCAACACTCCGGGTGGAGATTTACAGAGGAATAAATTCGACTGAGCAATATTTTGGATCATTGTTGTGTTTACTGGATTGAAACAAGATCTGTGCGTTGCCAACCTTGCTCATGTTGCTCAGGATACAAACAACTGAGATTTCTCACATGTTAATTAAATGTTGGCATTTCATGACACACATTGGAATTCATAACTAATACATTGCCATTCACTACAATTAGACAATCTATTAACCTGAGTCATTTTCCTGAAACATAGCTGAGATGCTCGTAAAAATCTAATCAAATAAAATGGTTTTTAATTTACATATATAACTTCATGCTTGCTACTACAGCAACATCAATGGAATGGTAACATCAATGTTATTTAGATTAAATTAGATTTGATTACTTACAGTATGTAAACAGGCTCTTTGACCTAACAGGTCAACACCGACCCTCCAAAGAGTAACCCACCCAGACCCATTCCCCTACCCCAGACTTACACCTGACTAATGCACCGAACACAATGGGACAATTTAGCATGGCCAGTTCACCTGACCTGCACATCTTTAGATTGTGGGAGGAAACCCATACTGACGCAAGGAGAATGTGCAAACTCCACACATCAAACCAAGTTCCCTGGCATTGTGAGGCAGCAGCGCTAACCACTGAGCCACTGTGTTGCCCATAAGTGTACAATTTTGTGTTGCTGTTCTTCATTGTCATTCTTCTGACTTCATATAAACTGAAGTAATATCACAAAGGTGGAAACACTTCCCACTAATTTTATTGATCGAATACTAATCATCAAGTATTAATTAAATTTAATGTTTATCAGGAATCCTGAACTATTAATGCTGCAAGTGGATTATTTCCTAATGAAACCCACTCTTTTCCCTCTTTGTTCCTTATCACTGCTATTGATAAATTACAATTTGGGTTTTGCAAATGTGGGCTGGTTGGGTACATCGTAAACAGCAAGATGAACATGTTAAATAAAAGCTGGAGATGTGAAATAAAAACAGAAAGTGCTGGCAGCAGACAGCATCTGTGGAGAGACAGAAACAGAGTTAATGTTTCAAATTCAATCTGACTCTTCTTCTGAACTGAAGGGAGTTGGAAAAGTGATAATATTTGTGATTGATAAAGTGGGGAGGAGGAGCAAGTTGAAGAGATAGTGAAGGTGCTCAGAGCAAAAGGCAAAGGGTGTGCTAATGGTAGTAAAGAAGAGACATGGATGAAGAATAAATGTTAATTACAGATATTAATAGTGGAAAATAGATCAGCTCTGCTCACAGCAAACCTATATTATTGGGTTTGATCAGCCAAATGTTGGGAGAAGCAGACTCCATTCTACATAGCACACAATAGAGCAACATTGAGTCTGTCATTTGGTACTGGTGTGATGGTAGGTATAGAATCATAAGATTGTACAATACAGCTGAGAACCTTCAGCCGATCAATTCTGTACCACCAAAATGCACTGCAACCAACACTAGTCCAACCTGCCCACACTAGTTCAGCCTTGAACATTATGAAACTTCAAGGGCTCATCCAAGAACTTTTTAAAGTTTGAGATGTTTCTAGCCTCAACTACACTCCCAGGCAGTGTACCCTCTCGGTGAAGACGTTGTTCCTCAAATCACATTTAAACCACCTATCTTTCACTTCAAAAGTGTACCCCTGCGGGGGATCCAAGATGGCGGCGACCCAGTAAGACTGAGTCTATAGTGCTCCTCCCAAGACTTGGGCACAGTGGGTCACCTACCCCCTACCAAGCTCACCAAATCATTTATAAATCATTTATAATAGTTTAGTAACTCAATTAGTTGTGTAACATTACATTTAAGCAACTTTATCCTAAGTTAAAATGACTAAAGGGAAAGGAGCCCGAGGCTCTCAGCAAGCAGGAACCCCTCCCCCACACTCTCCAGCTGCAGCAGAGGCGTCCACAGCCGCCCCGGGAGACTTACCAACAGTAACAAGCCTTGCAGAAATGCTTTCCAAGCTTGACTCGAAGATTGATGCCTTCATCGTCGAATCCAGGAATCGTTGGGAGTCGCTCTCGGCCGCGCTGCAGAAGCACGACCGTGAAATTGAAGAAATTCAACGCCGAGTCGGAGGGGCGGAGCTAAAGGCCGCGACCTCGGAGACAACCGCTCAATCGGCCGTGGATCAAGTCCGGACTCTCGAGCAGCGAGTCCGGACCTTGGAAAATCATATTGACGACCTCGACAATCGAGGTCGTCGAAAAAATATTCGTTTGCTGGGCCTTCCCGAACAGGAAGAGGAAGGCCAGCTTACAGCATTCCTGGAGCAGTGGCTGCCACAACTTTTAAATCTGCAAGCTGGACCAGGCCAGGTAAGGGTGGAATGGGCCTACCGGGTAGCAATACGCAGGCCCGGCTCGAACCAGCGCCCGCGCCCGGTCCTGTTCCAGCTGCAGAGCTACAGGGAGAGGCAGATACTACTAGAAGCCACTAGAAATCTCGGAAAAGACCCCCAAGCTATGATCTACAAAGGATCCAAGATCATGCTATTTCAGGACTCTTCCCCGGCTCTGGTTCGAAAGAGGAAGACATTTGACGAGGCGAAGAAGCGTTTAAGGGACTTAAATGTACAGTACTCCTTACGCTACCCAGCGATGTTACGCTTTAACCATGAAGGATCTGTATATAACTTTGGATCACCAGAAAAGGCTAAGGAATTCTTGGACTCTCTTAGATAAACTGTAGGACATAATGGATATTGGTCTTCCTTTCCCCCCCACTTTGGTTTATATCCCCTCCCTTTTTTTTCCTTACCTTATTGCTTAATATTATTATGGGGGGAGGGGAGAGGGATTTGATTTTCTCCCCCCCCCCGCCGCCTTGGAGTTGTTTTCTGTTATTATTTTATGTATATATGAGGGATGTATGTATATGTGT
>NC_057737.1:30809813-30838008 GCF_004010195.1 Chiloscyllium plagiosum
TTGGCTATTGTATATTTGAGCTAATTGTATATCAATGTTTATATCTGAGAGTTTTGTTTATTTTTGTAAACTTGTAAAAATGTTAAATTTCTAATAAAAATATCTATTAAAAAAAAAGTGTACCCCTTTGTGCACGACCCTTTGACAGTGGGAGCAGTTGATTCTATCCACCTGTCCATTCGCTTCATAATCTTATACACTTCAATCAGGATCCTCCCTTAACCTTATTTGCTCCAAAGGAAATAGCACATGTTTAATCAGCTGCTCTACATATCTGTAATCCTAAGCAACATTCTGGTGAATCCCCTCTGCACTCACTCCAGTGCAATCACATCAGTCCATGGTGTAGTGACCAGAACGACACACAGTTCTCCAGCTGTGGCCTAACCAAAGTTCTGTACAGCTCCAAAATAAACTCCTGGTTGTAATAATCTATGCCTCAACTAAAAAAGGAAATTGTCCTATATGCCTTCTTCATTAGCCTATTAATCTGTTCAGACACCCTCACGGATCTGTTGACAGGCACTTCAAGATCCCTTTATTCCCATCAGCTTTCATGGGATGGCATGGTGGCTCAGTGGTTAGCAGTAGTCATGGTAAATGCAGGATTTCAGGGATAGGGTAGGGGGAATGGGTCTGGGTGGGATGCTCTTTGGAGGGTAGGTGTGGACTTGGGCTGAATGGCCTGTTTCCACACTGAGGGGATTCTATGACACATCCATTTGATCAACAGTTCTTCCCTAATATTTGTACTTTCACCAAGTTCCTCTCTCCCTTTCACTTCCTGATATTATGGGAATGGTTTTGTAACCTCTAGAGTAAAGACAAAAGAAAATTATTTGTTCGTTTCATCCGCAATTCCTTGATTAGTTACTGTTAACTCACCACTCCCACTTTCTTGATGAACAACATTCATTTTACTTACTCTGTTCCTTTTCAAAACATCTATACAACCTCTTTTTTAACCATTTTTACGATTCTGGCTAGGATTTTATCATACTTTAATTTGTTTTGTCTGTTGTTTTTCTATTGTCATGGGATGTTCTCGACTACAGCAACAGCAGTATTATTGCCACTCACTAACTAGAAGTGGAAGTCAAATAAAGTATTTGATTAACTTATTAATGGCCATGGTGCAGCCCCACTGGCATTGATACTGCCCACACCATGTGTAAATATTTTCAGCTGCATCAAAGTGAACTCTTAATGGATTCTGGGATAGCTCTTGCCTTCCTTTCTGTCAACTTGCTGGCCTATAGAGAGGCTCCCCATCCCTCTCCATGTGTGGACTTGAACTAGAGGATTCAGTCATAGTCATAGAGATGTACAGCATGGAAACAGACACTTCAGTCCAACTTGTCTATGCTGACCAGATATCCTAACCTAATCTAGTCCCATTTGCTAGCACTTGGCCCATATCCCTCTAAACCCCTCCTATTCAGATACCCATCCAGATGCCACCACTTCCTCTGGCAGCTCATCCCACATACATACCACTCTCTGTGTGAAAAAGGCTGCCCCTTAGGTCCCTTCTAAATCATTCGCCTCTCACCCTAAACCTATGCCCTCTAGCTCTGGACTCCCACATCCCAGGGAAAAGACCTTGTCTACTTACCCTATCCATGCTCCTCATGATTTTATAAACCTCCATAAGATCACCCCTCAGCCTCTGATTCTCTACGGAAAACAGCCACAGCCTATTCAGCCTCTCCCCTATTGCTCAAACTCTCCAACCCTGGCAACATGCTTGTAAATCTTTTCTGAACTCTTACAAGTTTCACAACAATAGTTTCAAGTTTCCAGTAGGAGGGAGACCAGAATTGCACACAATATTCCAAATGCGGCCTAACCAATGTCCTGTACAGCTGCAACATGACCTCCCAACTCCTGTACTCAATGCTCTGACCAATAAAGGAAAGCAAACCAAACACCTTCATCACTATCATCACCATCTGCCAGCTTGGCCCTGACACAGAAACGTATTTCTGTGCCATCCTTTTAAAGGGGTCATCTCATTGCAGAGACTTCTAGGGATCATTCTTGGATCCTCAAGCGCTCTTCTTGAATTTTTCATGCACTTTCGTTTAGCTCCTTTCTCATTCTCATTCATACCTTTATTAAGTAATGCAGTCATTTTGTCTCATTATCTTCTGCAGTTCTGCTAAATTTTCTTTAGGGGTCCCTTCTTTCAGTAGATACATCCATAAGATTGTACTGTGCCCCTCACCAGTCAGGGTAGAAACTTTCAAAATTCTCAACAAAATCCAGCCCATGTTGCAACTTGGGAACTGCATGGAGCAGTTGTCACACTCAATTGTACACAGTAGAAGTGAAGAACCAGATAAAAACATCGCAACTGCAGAGAGTTATGCCCAACTGGAGAAACTATTCCTCAACCGTAGACAGGTGAATACATCACTAACACAGATTGCACATCAACCATCAGAGCAACTGTCCACAGAAATGCAACACCAGAAATGGGACAACACCTAGTAACATAGCTCCAACAAATGGCATGGGAATGACACTCCCTGGAGAAGTAATAACCCAGCTGAACAGTCAACTACAACACATGCATGTACCATTAAGTGACTAGCATGTTTTAACAACTATACATAGGCTGATGGAAATATAGAATTGCAAATGCAACAGAACAGTTCTATGTGTATTTGGTAACTTGGAGTACTCAAAATGGATGTGATGACACATGCAAATCTTTCTTCTGGTTTTGTGTCTAAAGACAGGGATGTTCAGATTGTAATGTCATATGTACAAATGTCCTTCCTAATTTGCTGGCACACGCTCTGCTGGCAGACATCTTAAGTTCAATTCAATAAAGACCTTGTGTTGAACACAGTGCTGTGTTGTACACACAACTTCTGGCACATTATCTTTGAACAAAGTTAGTAAGATCAGCCATTACAGAATTTTATCTGAGCTAACAAGAGGGAAACTGCTTGTTGCGCTGTTTGAATATAATAAATAAGAACAGAATAATCAATTTCCCATGTAGTGTAGTCTTTAGAAACATAGTAAAAGAAAGGAATAGAAGTAGGCCATTCAGCCCTTTGAGTCTGCTCTGCCCATCTGCTGACCATCTCACTCAGTTCCTGCTTTTGCTCCATACCCTTTGATTCCTTTAGCCCTAATTCTATCTGCTTCAATGTTTTAGACTCGACTGCTTTCTGTGAAAGTATTCTACAGGCTCACTGCTATCTGGGTGAAGTGATTTCTCCTCAACTCAGTCCTGAAAGGTCTACCCCATGTTCTTAGACTGTGCCCCGTGGCTGTGGACTCCCCAGTTGTGGGGAACATCCTATCTACATTTACCCTGTTGGAATTTATAGGTTTCTATGAAGTCCTCCCCCATTCTTCTAAATTCTAACATTCTAATTTGATTCAGTCTCTCTTCATACATCAGTCCTGCCATCCCAGGAATCAGTCTGGTAACATCTTTGTTACACTATCTCTACAGCCAGGAAAATCCTTCCTCAGATAAAGAAACAAAAACTGTACACACTACTCCAGGTTTGGTCTCACCAAGCCTCAATACAATTACAGACAGACATCCCTGCTTCTGTACTCAGATCCTTTCGCTATGAAGGCTAACATTTGCCTTGTTCACCACCTGCTGAACCTGTCAGTTTACTTTCAAAAGCTGGTTTACAAGAACACCCAAGTCTCATTGCACCTCGCCCTTTACCAATCCATTATCATTCAGACAATAATACATCTTCTTGTTTTTGCTACAAAGGTGGATAACCTGACATTTATCCCCATTATACTTAATCTGCCAAAAACTTACCATATAATCAACTTATCCAAATCACACTGAAATATTTCTGCTCCCTCAGAGTTCACCCTCCCACCTGCTTTGTATCGTCTACAAATTTGAGGGATGGTTCGCTCATCTAAATCAGTAATAGGTAGTATGACCAGCTGGGATCCAAGCATTGATGCCTGCAATACCCCAATCATTACTGGCCGACATTCAGAAAATGACCTGTTCATTCCTACTCATTGTTTCCTGTTTGCCAGCCTGTTCTCTAACTATGTCAATACATTTTCTCAATCCCATGTGCTTTATTAGTACATGGTGATCTCTTAGATGGGGCCTTGTTAAATGCCTTGTGAAGGTCTAAGTAAACCACGTCCGTTGGCTACCCATTATCAACTGTGTTAGTTATATCCTCAAAAATTCCAATCATGGAGTCATACTCATACAGGGTGACCAAGTTTCTGAAACTAAATTAGTCCCATTTGCCTGCATTTGGCCCATATCCTTCTAAATATATCCTATTCATGTAACTGTCCAAATGTCATTTAAGTGTAACTGTTACTGCTCTCTATCACTTTCTGCAGCAGTTCATTCAACATACGAGCCACCCTGTATGTGAGAAAAGCTGCCTCTCAAGTGCCTTTTATATCTTTATCCTCTCTCCTTAAATACATGCCCCCTAGTTTTGAACTCCCCCACCCTACAGAAAATACCTTTGCTATTCACGTTATCTATGCCCGTCATGATTTTATAAACTTTTATAAGATGTTATGGACCAGGCCAGACCCCCTCAAAATATTTTAAGGAAGTAACCTAGCCCCTAACATGTTTTGATATTTTCATCAGATGTAGTGCGGATATTGCAGGAGTGATGGAGCTTGTCAAATCACTCGGCTTGAAGCAAAACAGAATTTATTTAAACACTGGGGTCGAAACACAAACAAAAGAAAATAGAATTTAGAATAGCTTATTTGAAAACCCAACTGACTCTATCGCAACCTAATGAAGGAGCTGTTCCTATTTCTGCAACATCCCATAAACACACCCCTTGGCAAAATGCAAATTCAAATTCAGGTTCTCACAGGCATGGGAGATTTCAGAAAGAAATCAGGGAAGAAACATTTGTTGAAGCATGGAACCTCTTTTCATTGTAACTGCTTCTCTAGGTCACCAGCAGTTTCTAACTGCCTGCTTTACTAAACTAAACTGGAAAATAACCTGAACTGGGAGAACTGGCCACTCTCCTTTCATTGGACAACTGGTTGAAAAGAAATCTAAAGGCCCCTCTAATTGTTGGCTGAGGCAGTGTCTGTTAGCCATTTCAGCATCACTGACTTTGCATCCCCTCTTGAAAAAAACTAAGGACAACATAACCTTGTTAAAGGGATAGCATTGTCACATACCCTCTCCCTAAAAAAATGAACAATCAATATACAATGATGGCTTCATTTTAAAACCTTTAGTCAAACCCTGTTAGTACACTACAATGCATATACATTACATTGACTATGGCCATGCAAACATGCCCCTCTGTATTCTATTTCAGTCTGCTTACTCCTGATACTGAACACTTCTGTTTCTCATCCAAGTCTCAACAATGCATCAGCAATCAAGTTTTCTTGCCCTGCCACATGACCAGTTTTCAAATTGAATGGCTGCAATTGTAAGCTCCATCTAAACAGTATGGAGTTTTTGTTCTTAGATTTTTCCAAAAACTTTAATGCGTTATTATCAGTATACATGATTGTCTCAGATACTTTACTGGCAACATAAATGTTGAAATGTTGTAACGCCAACACCAAGCTCAAAGTGTCCTTCTCAATTGTCGAATATTTCTGTTGATGAATGTTCAATTTCCTGGTGAAATATCTGATAGGTCTGTCTATCTTCTCACTGCCTTCCTGTAAGAGGACAGCACTGACACCTACATCACTCACATTGATAGCCACCTTGAATGGCTTTGTGTAATCAGGTGTGGCTAACACTGGGGCAGTGATCAACACAGCTTTCAAGATGTCAAATGCCTTTTGACAGTCCGCTGTCGCTTTTAGCCAGGTTTATCAACAAGCCTGCTTTCCGAAGTCAATTGAATAATTCCGATAAATGCTGCTAATGTTCCTTCCATGTGTGACTAAAAATCACCAGGTCATCAATGTTAACCACACAATTTGAATAATTCGGAAATGACTTTATTGGTTTGTGTTTGAAAAGTAGCTGGCACTTTTTTCATACCAAATGGTATAATGTCAAACTGATACAGTTCACTCGGTGTTACAAAAGCTGGAACTGTTTTTGCACTTTTGGATAAAGGTACTTGCCAGTATCCTCTGAGTAAGTCCAACTTAGAAATAAATGTTGTTTGTCCGACCTTTGCAATATTGTCGTCCAAACATAAAATCGGATATGGATCAGACTTTGTAACTGCAACGACTTTGCAATATGTACATATAATTGTTGGGTCGCATTTGGTTTTGGCAACATTACTATGGGTGAGTCCAGTCACTGGAACTCACTTCAATTATTTTGTCTTGGAGCAGGTGTTCAATTTCTTTTTGAACCTGTGCCAAATTTAAAGGGTAAGTCTTTGGGGCGGCACAGTGGTTAGCACTGCTGCCTCACAGCGCCAGAGACCCGGGTTCAATTCCCGCCTCAGGCGACTGTCTGTGTGGAGTTTGTACATTCTCCCCATGTCTGCATGGGTTTCCTCTGGGTGCTTCGGTTTCCTCCCACAAAAATGTGCAGGTTAGGTGAATTGGCCTGGCTAAATTACCCGTAGTGTTAGGTGTAGGGGAATGGGTCTGGGGGGGTTGCTCTTTGGAGGGTTGGTGTGGACTTGTTGGGCCGAAGGGCCTATTTCCACACTGTAAGTAATCTAATCTAAATGGCTGTTGCTTAACTGGAACAGCATTTCCTATATCTACATTATGCATAAGTAGATTAGTATTTCGCAGCTTATTTCCACATATCTCCCCATGCGATAGCAATAACTCTGTCAAGTCATTTCAATTATCCTTTGGAAGGTAACTCAATAACGTATCCCAATTTTAGACAACATCCTCATTGTTCAATATAATTTAAGGAAGATCGAATTCTGAATCCACTGAATTTGGTTCTTCACTCTGTGCTATAGTTAGTAATACATTCTCCATTTGTTTTCCTTCCCTATCATAATACATTTTGAGCATATTCACATGACACGCACTATGAGATTTCTTTCAGTCTGGAGTCCTTATCAAACAGTTCACCACACTCAATCTCCTTTCAACTTGACTATAAGCCCTTACCATGGTCTTTAACATCTGATGGCACCTTTCTTGCACTCCCTGCGACCCTGAATGGTTTGCACTGGATTTGAGTTGTTTTACTCCTAAGCTGTCCATAAGTTTCTTGAATAATTTTGATGTAAAGTTTGACCCTTGATGTGATTGTATCTCTGTGGATAGTCCTTATCTTTTCAAAAATGTGAGTAACTCCTCTACAATCCTTTTAGCTGTGATATTGCGGAATGGACCAGCCTCTGGAAATCTAATGGGCACATGCATAATTGTTAACAAATACTGATTCTCACTTTTTGTTTTAGGTCAGGATCCTACCCAATTAATTGCGACTCTTGTAAAAGGTTCCTCAAATGCAGGAATGGATATGAAAGGTGCAGGTTTTATTACTGCCTGCAGTTTTCTAATTACCTGACATGTATGACATGTCTGGCAAAATTCACCTACATCTTTTTTGCAGTCCAGGCCAGTAAAAATGTTTTGTATTTTAGCTTGAGTCTTTCTTACTCCAAATGATATCCTGCTGAGAGTTCACCTGCTACCCATACATATCCATCCTTTCAAAACCAACTGGTGATACAACTTAATGAATTTCAGCCCATTTATCATTTGCCTGAATATGTGATGGTCTCCATTTCATCATTAAGACATCATTTATAATGGAATGTAGCATTTTCCCCACTGCTAATGACAGGCTAACCAACTTTGAATTCTTTGTTTTCTCTCTATCTTTTTGTAAATAGTGAGGGACACACTGATCCATAGAAACAGATCCAGAGTCTGTAGAAATTTGAAAGATGACCACTACTGCATCCATTATGTCTGAGACCATTTCCTTAAGTATTCTGGGATGTGGATTATTAGGCCCTGCGGATTTGCTGGCTTTTAGTCCCATCAAATTCTCAACACCATTTATCTACTATTACTGATTTCCTTTAGTTCCTCCCTCTCACAAGACCCTATGATCCCCCATACTTTTGGAACATTATTTGTGTCTTCCTTTGTAAATTCAGAGCCAAAAGATGGATTTAGTTGGTCTGTTATCTCTTTGTTCCCCATTATAACTTCAACTATTTCTGTATGTAAGGGACCCTGTTTTGTCTTCACTAATCTTTTCCTCTTCACATACCGTTAGAGCTTTTGCAATCAGTTTGGACGTTCCCAATACTTTTTGTTCATGTACATCTTTTTCTGTAAGAAATGCACAAATAAGAGAATGGGGGCTTTCTTTCAAACGTGGTTCACTTTTGCTTGCATTAGTCTTCGGGCAGATAGTGCTAGTTACAGGTTTTGGAAGTGCAAGATCTGCCGATGTGTCAGGTTGCTGCAGACAAATAAAACTCCTGGGATTTTGGTGTTTCGGTCCATTTGTGAAGTCATTGCAGTTGCTCCCACTCTGGCTTGAGACTCAGGCGTCAGGATTGAGTAATGGATGGTGCCGGAGTTGGGAGAAACCTGCCCAGTGCTACTCCCAGAGGTTGATTGCAAATTGAAATGAGAGCAAGGCTTCCAGTTCAGGTGCCGAGGAAGATAAAGCCTTTTCTTTTACCCCAAAAGATAAAAACAGTCAAACTGGTGACTGAACAAATCCTGTTACATATTTTAAAGTGGAGGTCCAACTGTTTTCCCCTCTCAGTTACTGGTTGGCATATCTTTTCAGCATGGATGAGTTGGACTGAAGGATCTATTTCTGTGCTGTACAACTTTATGACTCTATGACTGCAACTGTCACTAGTTCAGCACAGAGTAAACAAAATGCAAATCTAATAATCTGAGAGCTCTTTGCCCAGCCACCCACAGGGTTTATGAAAAGGTCCATTACTGTCAGAAGTGGTTTGAGTTGGAGGGTATTGTAAGGATGGATTGACCTATTTTAAATCTGCTCACTTTGGCTTACCATTTGCCCTTTCAGTTTCATTCTGCATCTCTCTGGTTTGACCAGGCAACACTGAGCTCCCACTGTTTTGGGGTAGATCTTGACCTTGTCAATGCTGCAAACTGGATGCTGCTCATCAACAACCCATTGTACAAGCAAGTTATTATCTGTGGCCCCATTCCCCCACCCCATGTTCCACCAATGTTCCACCCCATTCAAATCTGCAGCCAAAATGATAAGAAGAAATAATCTGACATTAGAAAATTGAGTGACTGTTTGAAATTGAAAATAAATTCAGCAGCCCAAACAGTAATGCGAGGAAGAAAGAGTCAAGTCAATTTAAATTGCAAATGTTTACTTGTGTCTGTTTACGACTTACTGTTTTTCATGCACATCCACACGGCTCATTTAATAGAAAAGCTAACTCACAAGTCACCATCAAAACGTGCACGCAAATGTCAAGGCATGCACAAATAAAGTATTTATCGTCACATAAAAGGCAGTCTGTGATTGAAAGCATTGGTAACTCTCAGTTCCTACCTATCATAGAGTCATAGAGATGTATGGCATGGAAACAGATCCTTCGGTCCAACCCATCCATGCCAACCAGATATCCTAACCCAATCTAGTCCCACCTGCCAGCACCCAGCCGATATCCCTCCAAACCCTTCCTATTCATATACACATCCAAATGCCTCTTAAATGTTGCAATTGTGCCAGCCTCCGGCACTTCCTCTGGCAGCTCATTCCATATACTGTTTGTTCTGATGGTATTTTTCAATATGTCTTGTTTGAAACCTCATACAATATCTTTCTGACACATTAAAAGAACCAAATATGCATAAGATGATGTTTTTTTTATTGACAATTACAACATCTTCACCATTTTATATTCGGTTCTCCCAATGTTCTCCAATCCATAGTTCTAAATGGGGAAAAACTTCAGAAATCTGAAGCACAGTAGAGGCTCAAAGGGTGGCACGATGGCTTAGTGGTTAGCACTGCAGCCTCACAGCACCAGGGACCCAGGTTCGGTTCCAGCCTTGGGTGACTGTCTGTTTGGAGTTTGCACATTCTCCTTGTGTCTGCATGGGTTTTGTCCCACAGTCCAAAGATGTGCAAGTTAGGTGAAGTGGCTGTGCTAAATTTCCCATAGTGTACCTGTGTGTAGGTTAGGTAGATTAGTCAGGGGCAAATATATGAAAGTAGGGGAGGGAAAGCAGCTGTGGGTGGGCTACTCTTTGGAGGGTCAGTGTGGACTTGTTGAGCTCCTCACTGTCACTAAGCAGATCCCTTATTCAGTGCAAGTGCTGAGAATATAGTTTTGTTTTAAAAAGGTATTTTTTTGCTTTGTTAGGACATTCATAGTTTGGGAGTTCATTTTAACATAGCTACCTGCTCCATGGTGATGGAGCTGACAAAACCCTGTGATATAGCCTGAGGGAATATAACAAATTGCTTAAATTCATCTGGTTCAGTACAACATGGCATAATGTACTGTACATTATTATCTTCTGAAGTAGAACAAGATTGTGAGAGGGTTTGATCATACTAAGAGTGAAGTGGGCATTTAGTATGGTCACTCCATTCATGTGGTCAGGCCTCATTCTCTTGTTAAAAGTAGATTGCCAATGTAACACAGGGTCCCGATGGTCAGCTCACCAGTTGGATGTAGATTTGTGGGGATAGAATGTGAGGGTGAATTATGCAACAGGATAGCACTACTTGCAGAGTCTGTACTTCTTAAAAAAGAAAAGACACTTTTCAAATGGAGCTGATATCACTCAGCTGAGAAGTGAAGCTGGCTGCATAAAACCCATACTAATGCCATGATGAGCTGCAGATGCTTTCAAAACGCTTGACTCTGGAATTAGATCAGATCAACAATTTTCACTAGCCCTCATTCCTGACTGAAGGAGAGAGAAAGCAATAGAGGATGGAGAAGTCTTATGCAATTTTACAACTATAGTCCATCTTGCTTCACTAACTATACCTTATAAATATACACAGAATAAGAAATCATCCTGTATTCTGACCTATTAACCTACCCAGACACATTTTTGGACCAGCATCCAAAGATCCCTCTGTTCCTCAGAGCTTCCTCATGTCCAGTCATTCACGGAGTACTCCCCTGTCTTGTTACTTACTCTTAAATACATCACTTCCCATTTAATGGGGTTAAATTACATCTGCCCTCGAACTATCCATCTGACCAACCCATCTATATCTTCCTGTAGCCTATGACCTTCCTGCTGACTGTCAACCTCAAAACAAGACTTGGTTATAAAGCCTTAATGGTCATGTGGTTATCTGAGACTCATTTGGCTCTTATGACAACATAGACATAGATAAAATTTGGGCAGTTGATGTAGTTTATATGGATTTCACCAAGGCCTTTGACAAAGTCCCATATGAGAAGCTGATAAAATATAAGCTCATCGGATCCAGGGTAACTTGGCAAGTTGAAATCAAAATTGACTTAATGGCAGGAGACAGAGGGTGGTGGTAGCAAGCTGTTTGTGTTGCTGGACGCCGGTTTCCAAAAGCATTCTGCAGAGATTAGCGTTGGCTCCCTTATTAGATTAGATTAGATTACTTACAGTGTGGAAACAGGCCCTTCAGCCCAACAAGTCCACACCGTCCCGCCGAAGCGCAACCCACCCATACCCCTTACCTAACACTACGGGCAATTTAGCATGGCCAATTCACCTGACCTGCACATCTTTGGACTGTGGGAGGAAACCATGTTATAAAGCCTTAATGGTCATGTGGTTATCTGAGACTCATTTGGCTCTTATGACAACATAGACATAGATAAAATTTGGGCAGTTGATGTAGTTTATATGGATTTCACCAAGGCCTTTGACAAAGTCCCATATGAGAAGCTGATAAAATATAAGCTCATCGGATCCAGGGTAACTTGGCAAGTTGAAATCAAAATTGACTTAATGGCAGGAGACAGAGGGTGGTGGTAGCAAGCTGTTTGTGTTGCTGGACGCCGGTTTCCAAAAGCATTCTGCAGAGATTAGCGTTGGCTCCCTTATTGTTTGTGATATTTTATATATGTTATAAAATATATATATGTTATATATAAAATATATATATTTTATATATTTATATATAATATATATAATATATATAATATCACAAACAATAAGGGAGCCAACGCTATATATATGCCAGGTGGTTGTTAGTTGAGGGGGAGTGTGTTTGGTGCCAGGAAGGATATAAACAGATTGGTCAAATGGTTCACATTTTATGCAAGTCTGGACCTCCTCCATCACCAAATTCTAGCAACCCGACGCCTGGAGGAAGAACGTCTCATCTACCACTTTGGGACCCTCCAACCACCTGGGATCAATGTCAATTTCACCAATTTCCTCATCTCCCCTCCCCCCACCTTACGCCAGATCCAACCTTCCAACTCGGCACCACCCTCTTGAACTGTCCTACCTGTCCATCTTCCTTTCCACCTATCCACTCCACCCTCTGCTCTGACCTATCACAATCACCCCCCCCACCTTCATCCACCTATCGCATTCCCAGCTACCTTCCTCCCAGCCCCAACCCACTCCCATTTATCTCTCAGCTTCCTTGGGCCCCCCATATTCCTGATGAGGAGCTTATGCTTAAAACATCGATTCTCCTTCTCCTCAGATGCTGCTTGACCAGCTGTGCTTTTCCAATATCACCCTTTCTGTCGCAGATGAAATTTAACCCTGATAAGCATGTGCTGATACATTCTGGAAGAAGTAACAAGTCAAAGGAGTACTCAATGAATGGCAGGACTCTAGGAAGCTAGAGCTCCTACAGTGTGTAAAGAGGGCATTTGGTCCATTGAGTCTTCACCGACCCTCTAAAGAGAATCCCACCCTATCGTCATAACCCTGAATTTGCAATGGCTAATCCACCTAGCCTGCACAGTCCTGGACACTATAGGGCAATTTAGCATGGCCAATCCACCTAACCTGCACATCTTTGTGACTGAGGGAGGAAAGCTGAGCACCCAGTAGAAACCCACACAGACACAGGGAGCACATGCAAACTCCATAAAAACAGTCACCCGAGGCTGGAATCAAACCACGTGAAGCAGCAGGGCTTACCGCTGAGCCATTGTGTAGCTGCTAGTTGACACTGCTGACCTCTCCCGTCAGTCTTTTATGATTGGGAATTAAGTCATGGAGTAACATGCACTGTGGATAAAGGGTACCCCGTAGATCAATAGCGAAGCATTGCTGGACATTTAAGGGAATATTTGTTGGTACGTTATTTGAAGTTCCAGAAGACATTTGACAAGGTGCCACATAACAGATTATTGAGAGAAGTAGGAGCTCATGGTGTACAGGGCTACATATTAACAAGGATTGAAGATTGGCTGACCGGCAGAAAACAGAGAATATGCATAGCTGGATCTTATTCTTATTGTCGAAGACGGTGATGCTGGAGAAGTACTGTTGGTCAGGCAGCATCCGAGGAGCAAGAGAGTCGACACTTCAAGCATGAGCTCTTCATCAAGAGTCTCCTGCTCCTCAGATGCTGCCTGACTGGCTGTACTTTCCCAGCACCACACTCTTTGAGACTCTGATCTCCAGCATCTGCAGTCCTCACTTTCTCTTTATTCTTATCGGCAGGATATGACGAGTAAAGTCCCTCGGTGTCTGTGCTACAGCCTCTTTTTTTTATAATTTATATCAATGACTTAGATGAAGGAAGGAAAGGCATGATAACTAAATATGCAGATGACACAAAGATAAGCAGTGAAGTACGTTGTGAAGAGATCATAAGAATTTGCAGCTATATATAAATTGAGTGAATGAGTGAAAATATGGCAGGATTATCATGTAGGAAAGTGTAAACTTGTTCACTTTGCTAGGAAGCAAAAGCAAATTATTACTAAAATGATGAATGACTGTGGAATTCCAAGGTCCAGAGTTATCGAGATGCTGCAGTGCATGAGTCACAAAAATAGTATGCTGATGCAGCAAGTGTTTCAATTTAACTTGAGGCTCATGGAATATTATACCTTAATCCAAGAGGAACTGACCATAAAAGTATGGGTATTATACTTTAGTTGTACAGGGCATTGGTGAGATCCATCTTAAATATGGAGTGTAGTTTTGGTCTCTCTGTTAGAGATAGTTCAGAGGAGTTTTACTAGATTAATAGCTAGAATAAGTGAGTGGTCTTTAGCAAAAAGGTTCAGACTGGGATTGTTTCCTCTGGAATTAAGAAGAGTGAAGGATGACTTGATTGAACTACATAAGATCCTGAATGGTTTTGACAAAGTGCACATGGAAAAGAGATTTCCTTTGTGTGGGGTGCTCGCAGAATCAGATTGCATTGTTTAAAACTTAGGGGCCATCCTTTTAGGAGAGAGATATGGAGGGTTTTTTTTTCTCTCAGGCAATCGCATCTTGGAATTTTCTGCCCTAGAAGGAAGTGGACCTGGTCATTAAATATATTTAAGACTGGAGTAGATAAATGTCTGATGGCGACGGAAACAAAGATACATAGCAATGTTGAACTTGAAAAACAAAACAGTTAAAACATAATTTTATTGAATGGTGGAACAGACCCAATGGGCCAAATTGCCTTTTCTGTTCCTTAATCGTGCGTTCGTGTATATAAATTCCCAGCGTTGGAATAACATTTGCACAACTCCCCATAAGAATTAAAAAAAGCTTATTTGTGTGTACAAAATGATTTAATAATTTCAAACAATCTTCAAAACAAACTAAGCCTCTGGATATTTTATTAACATAAATAATTTGATAAAACCCTGAGAAATATTAGTTAAAAACAAAAATAATGAACAAATGCATAAATAATTTTGTTTTACAGATTTGTACAGTATAGCTGTTGGCATGCTCAGCAGGTCAATTCAAACAACAATTAGGTCTATCAGTATGTTCTCAAAATGATTGCACACAAAAAGACATTTTGCTTTCCAAAAGACTTAATTATTCAGTCGGCAAGTGCTTTCTAATCCTCTGGAGCATATGTGATAGTAATATAGTGAGACATGCACAGTCTACTAGGAGAGAAATAATATTTCGTTGTGAAACCAGATGCATACGTTAAATAGTTTATCAGTTTTTTTAATTTTTAAGGGCCGCAACTAATTTCATACTTACAAGCTTTCTGAGCAGGAGTGAACACATCCTTGTATGCTCCATTTATAACTGCTGCCACGTAGTTAGAATCAACACAGTCTACATGAACCCTAACTGCCAAGGTTTGTTGCTAAGGATTAGTCCAATTCATGTTCTGTACGAACAGTGTACATTGAGAGCCCAATTGCTTAAGGCCAATACAGCTACCTGCACATTGAAATATCAGTATAGAACGCCTCAGGCTGTGGGTGTCAGCACATACACTGTGCATGAGGCTGCTTGCTGCTTATCTCTAAGAAAAGCTCTTCAACTCTTTGATACCCAATTTACATTTGTCGAAGGTTCTTATACACATTTTCTAGCCTAGTGTCTAAAACCTCCCTCTTCAGATACTCATCGTAGAAGTTGTGTGTTCAGTTAGAACATTATGCTTGACATGAATCCCATTGTATTACATTCTTTGTCTCACGTTAGTAATCTGGTTCCAATCTCTGTTATTTTGGTCATCGTGGAATCCAATGGCGAGAATTATTTTTCTTAACCTTACTTAGATGAAATCATTTCAAGTTTAAAATCCCCATCATTTATTATTGGCTTCATTGGTGACCAATTCACAGCTTCACCATAAACATGTAGCTCCAATATAAACGGGAAATTACTGTCAACTGGCACACAGTGAACATAGATATTGACTTTGTACAATATTTCATAAGACAGTCATAGAGTACCCTGTCCAACCAGTCCACGCCAGCCATGTTCCCAAACTGAACTAGTTCTGCCTGCCTGTGCCAGGTCTATAAGGTCACCTCTCAACCTCCTCTGCTCCAGTGAAAGAAATCCCAACCTTTCCAGTGTATTTTTATATCTCAAACCCACCATTCATGGCAACATCCTGGTAAATCTTTTCTAACCCTTTCCAGTTTAATAGTATCCTTCCTATAACAAGGCAGTCAGAACTGCACACTGTATTCTAAAACAGGGCTCACCAATGTCCAGTACCTCCTCAACATGACATCCCAACTCCTATACTCAAAGGTCTGAGCAATGAAGGATGTTCATTGAACAAGCATGTTCAAAGCCTTAACCATCGTATCTACCTGTGTTGCAAATTTCAAAAAATTATGTAGCTGAACCTTTAGGTCCTACAACACTACCCAGAGCCTTACCATTAATTGCATTAGTCCTGGCCTTGTTTGTTTATCAAAAATGCAATACCTCATATTTACCCAAATTAAAATCCATCTGCCACTCCTCAGCCCATTGACCCAATTCATCAACATCTCTTTGTAATCTTAGATAACCTCCTTCACTGTACATTATACCACCAATTTTGGTGTCATCTACAAACTTATTAACCATGCTTCCTATATTCTCATCCAAATTATTTATACAAATGACAAACAAAAGTGGACCTAGTACCGATCACTGTGGAACACGACTAGTCACGGGCCTCTAGTCTTTAAAATAATCCTCCACCAACACCCTAGTCTCCTACCATAAAGCCAATTTGGTATCCAAATGGCAAGCTCACCCTGATTCCCATGTGATCTAACTTTACTAATTAGTCTACCATGTGGAACCTTATCAAAGGTGTTACCAAGGTCCAAGTAAGCAACACCTATCGCTTTGCAGTCATCAATCTTTTTGGTTACTTGATTTAAAAACTCAATCAAGTTTGTGAGAAACGATCTTCCTTGCACAAAGCCATGTTGACTATTCTTAATCAATCCTTGCCTCTCCAAATGCATGTAAGTTGTATCTTTCAGAATCATCTCCAACAGCTTACACACTACTGATGTCAATCTCACAGGCCTATAGGTTATAGTCCTCTTCTAACTGCCTTTCGTAAACAATGGCATAACATTAGCTACCCTCCAGTCTTCTGGTACTTTGTCCGGAGTTTATAGTCAGCAACTAGCAGCATGTGTCATATCTCTCCTGGTTTTTAATATTCACTTATCTGAATGAAATTAAAATGCGGGGGATGTAAAGAGAGCTGTTATTGGAATATCATCTGTTTCATAGTGCACAAAGTCAAAATGACCCCTGTGATGCAAATGGAAACCCATCTTTACATCTTATGATATTGTTATTATTCCCAAGCTCCCATCAGCCTCAAGCTATTTATATTACTTGGCAGATGTAATCTGAATTCTCCTGGAATGTCATTGTTTTTATTGATAATTTGATCACAGAACAACATTCTAACTTCAATGCTCCTATCTGATCTCCTATTAGATTATGTTAGCTCAGTACTTGAACTTGCCAAAAGATCTATACTGTATACTAGCAGACTGTCTCTTAACACTGCTGTGACAAATAATTTGGTGCCTGCTTCAGCAAAGGCTGTCGCTTAAACCTAATCATTATTACTATTACATTCTGCTCTGTCACTGGTTGGCTTCCTTAAGTTAACAATACTTTTAGCTTGTAATTTATTGCCCAGCGTGTGGACTTAATGGGGACTCCATTTGGGCAGTAGGGTTGCCATCTCTGGTTAGATAGACTCATCACAATGCTTTTTAGCTCCATTTCCTTAAATTTATTCAACTATTTTCCATTGTCTGAATGAATTTTGTCATGCTCACAGCAATATCCAGGAGATTAATGCTTAACTTCTGGAAACTCCAAAGGTAATCCTGGAAGGCTAACAGCTCTCTAGGGCCATTTTACATTCCAAATTGTTTTGAGTTGTTGAATATTTTGGGCAGTGATAGTGCTTGGAGACACTTGGTATTGGCCCCGTACCTTAGCACCAACACTGAGACTGAAAGTGGTGCAGTAATGGAGAGCCAACAATCTGTTCAACAAAATGTTGCCTTCTGCGATCTGGATTGGTGAAATCAGAACCTATCAATTCTTATTGAAGTTGTCAACAATAATCCAACTTGTGATGTTATCCGGTCATCCCACCGTGAACTGGATGAAACTCGGCAAGTAAATTATTGAGTATGAGACAATGCAGAGTTGCAAACCCTTGATCTAAAGGGTGGCAAGTGTAATGCTTGTCAGTACAATGTTGAGCCTCTTAAAACATATCAGGATTCAGTTTTCATCAATTGCCTTTTAATAATCTATTTTGGCCCTTTGAGGGCCGCCTTCATCTCGTTGCAGAATCTACTCTGCACAAGTTTCAGCTGCTTGATTAAACAACACTTTGGACATTAGAACAAAACGGAATGATAAGGGATTGAACTTATGTGTACGGAGGGGAGGGGATGTGAGAGGATCCTCATTACCTCCATTTGTGGCAGAAATTGAAAACACCTAGCAAAAAAAACTTCCCACCACAGATTGTTGAGGTTTTGCTGTACATCGCAGCAGTGAGGGTCAGAGAAATAAGAAAAACACTCTGGATTATAACACGGAGAAGTTTAAACATCTTCATTCAATGGCATATAACATGTAGACTTTACAATCGTAAGACAGTAGCATATCCAAAATAATATAAAAATAATTTAAATTTTACTTTAAAATTAATACATGAGTGTTGTTCCTTTAAATGTTTTCTTACCAGAAATGGCAATGTAGTGAAAACGTTTCACCAAAGGTAGGTGGACAACTGTTTTCATTGTTTAAAGTGATGGAGCTGCACATTACAAGAGGTATGTGATTAAACTGGCGTAAACTTTGGTAGCTATGAGAAGTGTATACCTATATAAGTTAGAATTGATAAATAGTATTTTCTCATGTTAATCATTTATTAAAGCATGCCAAAATTGACTATATATTTAATATTTACAGTAACTGTATGCTAGTTTGTTGTATAATTTTACTGAAACAATGAAATACTTTGTAACTATTCTGACACATAGAAGTTCTGAATTATAGTCATTTCAGAGAATTGTGGAGTTTAAAATTGATGGTCTACACATAAACTCCACCTTCAATTCACAGTGATGAAAGAATACTTTTTTGCTCAACTTCAAATACTGAATCATAACATCAACTGATGCCGCAATAATATAATTTAACTATGTACCATTCATTGTATACCTCCTTGTACTGAACCATTGGTACCACTACACAATGGTCCTCAGTAGCACAGAGGTAAAAGATACATTTTTCCAAGTGATAAATCACTTTCTGATATGGATAGGGTAGAATAGGATAATGCATCACGCACAACTCATCTACAAGGATCAATATAACATGACATGGGAATTGTGCGTTGTACATTTGTTCAGTTTACAGTCCACCCAACCTTATATTCTTTGATGCCTCTTGACAATCTGTTGAAGGTAGCATATTTGGAGATTCCAGGTCAGTAAGCAGGAGATCTGTTGCTTAACATGTTCTTAGCCATGTAGATCAGAGATCCCAGGTTTAGATCTGTTGGTACAGTTGGTTGACAGCGAGGGGGGGGCAGGGAGAAGATTTTCCATAGTTGAATTCCAGAAGAAAAAACTTTAGTTTTACTATGAACTGCCTTCTATTCTACTCATCCCTCCTCCATAGAGCTTTGGAATCTACCTGCTTTTATGGCATGTTCTGGAGTATTTCCTGGCCAAATGGAAGCCAAGTTGTCAATCAGAACAGCAAGTCAGAGAGTCTGTCAGCTCTGATGGACACACATTGCACAGTTAGTTCAAACACCACAGCATCCAAACTCCATTCCACTCCCCTTGAAGTGCACAAGAGAAGCCGCTTTAGAAATGACCATTACTCAATCGCCTGCCATTGCATTTTGAAGTCTCGTGCTTTATACATGAAGTTTATATATTGTATAATCGCTGGACTTTGAGCTGCCGACAATCTGGTAACTTCTTAGCCACTCCACACTTTTTTCAATCATCCAACAAGGAAGAGTATCAGCACAGTCCTCCAATGAAGAGTCTGTAGAAATGGTGGGTAGGCAAAATTCCCTTAAAAAAGGAAAAACGCTATGAAAGGTGACAAATTGAAAAAGGGAGAGAACAGAGTCGGTCAACCCTTCTTCTGTTTAATATGTGAATAAGTACATTTTCTTCTGGCACTTTAATGAACTTAGTAACGTAGGCAGTCAAGCAATTGCATTCCAAGCAAGGTAATTGTACACATCAGCCCCAGGGTGAATCGTTGCTAGGATGTGCGTTTGTGGGTTTTGTCAGTCATTATTTAGTCACTAGATGGAGCAGCTCACCAAAGCATTGCTTTATCTCTCAGTGCGCTCACCTTCCCTTGGCAGACCCCATTCAGGGTAGTGGAACAGGGCTGTCAGTGACCTGGAGCAAAGGCTGCATCTGTGTTTCACAGCTACCCAGTGGCCTGTGCTGGGCTGATGTAGCATTAATGATTATAGAATACAATTGAGTCCCTGTCCAACATTCCATGACATTCATTGCTCGAGTCCACTTTATACATAACTGAAGGCACCGTAGTAAATATTTGAGAGACGTAGAGTTAATGCAGCAAAGTGGAGATGTGCAGGAACCAGTTAGTCCCTGTCTGAAAACACAACCTGTTGATCAAGCTTGTGAAGTATATAATGTCAAAATTGACATCAAAAAATAATGTCTAAATGATCTTCTGTTCTTGTTGTATTGTATTTTTAAAATTTTTACAGAATTACAGCAGCCATTTTTCATTTCTGCTGCTGAAATATGTACAATTGACAGATTTTCATTTTGCTTCCAGTTCTGTGTTTCAAAAGGTTTTCACTAGCAAAATCAGCAAAAAGAATGAAAAAGAAATTAATAAAATGCTAAAAGAAACAGGGGTGTGACAGGACATGTTTGACAACCGAGTTGCATTTTAACTGAGTGAGAAAACTGGGCCCTGTTCAACAATATCCCCAATTTAAAAGTTCCTGAGCAGAGCACATGAAACCTTACTACCCCACACCTTCACTTGGCCAGGTCACTGCCAAGCAATCAATAAAAGGCATTTATTGAGTCACATGGCTTGAGATAGACTGAAAACATACAGAATTTGTCCCTCATCTCAAGAGTCTATCACACTGCTTAAGCCCAGGACAACACTGAGGAATAGCAATGGGATCAATGACAAAGGATCACTGTGGGAGTAATGAGGGCTAGCAGTAGAACAAGGAAGGATAGTGGGATTGATGGACGCGAGAGAAAACAAATCAGGTCAGTGATGAACAACAAGGGCTAATGCAGGGGAACAATGTGGAAGAGTGGGGTTACTGAAAGAAATAGTCCTATAGGTGGTGAGGAATGAGGAGATGTGGGACTGGAAAAATTGAGTAACATACAATGGTGTAAATCAGTATATGAGTATTTGATAAATATTACAGAGAATGACTATACCAGTAATGCATTAATATGACTTTTTTCTCTATTCATTCACCTGTGGAATGTGGGCATCGCTCACGGGGCCTGCATTTATTACCCATCATTAAATGCCCTTAAGAAGATGCCAGTGGGCTACTTTAGCATGCTTACATGGTTATTTAATTAGTTCAAATCAAGGGCATTCCTAAACTTCCAAAAGCCCTTTCCTTTATAGCTGTGCCAATGATACCATCACTGTTTTTGTCTGTGAAGTACTGTGAAGTAAATCTGGGAATGCTGATGATGGTGGAAACACTGAAATTATTGGGTTCAGTGACGCAGCAGCATGCAGTTTTGAAGATAAGCTCTTCTTTGTGAGTCAGAAGTAGCCATTGCTTTTAGCCACTGTTGGAATTGTTCACTCTGCACCAATAGAGGGCAACATTGGCATGGTTCGAACTCAGTCATGAGCAGCAGTCCGGCAGATACAAGTCATACATTGCAAACATTCATATTTATGCACTTGCTGTCACTGGCTTATGAGTTGTCAATGCAAAACCGCACAGCACTAAATACTTGGGATGGAGCGACTTTATCGTATACTAGTTCTCTGATAATGACCGTGTATCCTTTAAATGATCCAATCGGTACCTCAGACTGAACAGATGTTAACTCCAAACACCTTGGAATTTGATTTTCCTTTGTTGACTAATCTCGCAAAGACAATCACAGCAGTGAAAAGTATGTTTTGCTGTTAGGTAGTCATACTGATGGTTTCGCTAACATTAGCAGGTGGAGAAAAAGTATTACAAAATCATGATCCATTCTTATCTCGCTCGTGTTTTACTACCAGTCGTAGCTATAATTCAGAACTTCTGTACTTCTTTATTATAAAAATCAGCCTTTAATAATTCAGCCCTTTAATAAAAAAATCCCCATCTGCGGGATTCTAATTGTGTGAACCTAAAAAGAATCACTTCAATTTTGGGCTCCATGTTCCTAGTAGAAATATATTCTACTCTTATTTACAACACCCTGTGATCCTAATCCAGGAGTCTGCTGGAGGTTACCCAATGAATGGCATCCGTGCAAAGCCAGTTCATGCCAATAGTTGCTGACTGGTAAGGAAGCTATTCCATGCCATTCCTGAGAATTTGGTTTGCTGCAATCAACATGACACTGATGATGAAAGCCACACCAAATGCGCAGATCAAGCTCTTCCTCACACACGTCTGTCTGTTCTTCTTCTGTGAATGCACTGACAGAAGCAAAGAAGAAAGCTGTGATTCAGAGTTTAACATTCATACAAATACACCCCATGCTTTCAACATACCATGGCTTTAGACAAGCAGCAGATCTGTGTTACTCTAAATAAAACAGACAAATCCGCTTACAATTGCACTCAAGTCTTTGTAGAAGCAAGGGTGAGCATTACAGAACAATTTTACCAATGTAAGAAATCATACAAACCGTGATTTCCGCTGCTCTCCAGTGTCTGTTATGCGTTGGTGGCCATTAAGAAAGACATTACAAATAATTTTAATGTTTCTTTAAAGAAAATAGTTACACTTCTAGATGGATCACATTGTTAGTGTGCTGCACCTACAGCAGGGAACGTAGCCAAAGGGACCAGGAAGATTCAAGGTTTGATCATTATTTCATACTGATCTCAGCCAGTGCAGTATGAGTGGTTAGGCTGCAAGTTGAATGGAAGGTCAGAGGGGAAAACCAACTGAAATGCTCAAGATAATGGCCCAAGATTCCTGTATGCATTGATTTGACCAACTTTGGGTGAGATTCTGATTATTTTAGAATTAAATAACTTAACAACTATCATGAGTCAACTGTGAGGAGCGGTCCTTTGGCTGAGGTACCAACGGATGTCTGGGTCCAGCACTCTGAGAAGAAAGTTGGTACAAAAAAATTGATAAAGAAGAAGCCAGAATCATTTCTGCTACTGGAAGCTAATCCAAGCCCTCAATGGTACTACCCGGAAACAACTTGGCTTGTATTTGCTATTTGTAAAATGAGACAAAGCTGTGCAACATAATCTTGATGCCAAATAAATAGAACTGAGATGTCACCTTTTGTTATAAAACTTTAAGTCATCTGAGAATGTGACTTAAAAGAAGTTCTGGGATTTACATATTAAAGAACTGAAACCAGCAAACCATTTCTAAAAGATTAAAGGCATAACAATCTAGGTTTGTTCAATATATTATTGTATCACTGTAATCTTTTGCTACAGTCTTATGGTCCTGCTTCACAACCTGATGAAGAAGTAGCACTTCGAAAGCTAGTGTAAGATTAGATTACTTACAGTGTGGAAATAGGCCCTTCGGCCCAACAAATCCACACCGACCCTCCGAAGAGCAACCCACCCAGACCCATTCCCTACATTTACCCCTTCACCTAACACTCTGGGCAATTTAGCATGGCCAATTCACCTAACCTGCACATCTTTGGACTGTGGGAGGAAACCCATACAAACACGGGGAGAATGTGCAAACTTGACACAGACAGTTGTTTGAGGTGGGAATTGAACCCGGGTCTCTGGCGCTGTGAGGCAGCAGTGCTAACCACTGTGCCACCATGCCACCCACGGTGTGCTTCTAAATAAACCTGTTGGACTATAATCTGTTGGACTATAATGTGATTTTTAAAGTTGTCCGAATAGAAACAGATTTGATGACAAATTAAAGAGTCCTACTATATTTGGCTTTCAAGAAATGTCCATTTTTAATAATGTTGAAATAAAAGGAGCCTATCTTTAGACCAAAGTTTAATTAAGTTATTAAGTTTTACTAAGGTAAAAATGGACTTTGATTTTATAATATAAGTATCTGTTTTTGCTGGAGAAGCATTGTATTTCATTTTATTACAAAATAGACAGAGTTCCTGTTTATTCCAAAAGGACACCATTAATAAATAGTTACAAGTTTGGTAACCCATTTATGATGACTTAAAGGGAGCCTGGTTCCATTTATCTTCAGAAAGAAAAAGAGAAAGCACTTTCACTTCCATCTTAACAAATGACAAGACTGAAGCAATAGGACGAAGTCAGCCATGAAATCCCTGGTCCCATTGTTAGGAATTGGTTTGCAATATCAAATTCCTCACAAAATGGCACTGCATAAATGAATACTTTGAAGGGTACACATTTACAGATGACATAGTTTGGAAGGGTCATAGAGGTCAGTGTTACGATAAGAAGAGCAAGATAGTAAGATGTTGAGAGGAAGATGATCAAAATAAAAAGTTCAAATTATTAAACTGATGCTTTCAAAAATAGTAACATCTAACAGTGAAGTTGGTTAAGAGCCTCTGACTTTATGTCTTTCCCCAATCTAACTCACAAAGAAAAATAAATAATGAGTTGAAGGAAAAGATTAATGAAGGTTTAAAGGAGCTATCTGCAAATCTTGAGGGGATATTTATTTGCTCTGTTTCAGCAATATTATAATAGTATGGACATTTCCTTTGTTACTTTTGGAAAGGATAAATGCAGTTGAATATTTGATGAAAACACAAAGCAACTGGTTGTTCTTCCTGGTTTTTAGAACAGTATGATTATGTGATAAAATAAATTATTTTTCAGTCCTTAAAGGGATTCCCTATTTGTGACTTGGCTTCCATTATATAGTGAGGTCCTTGATGCTCTGCAGGAAGTAGGGTGTCTCATTACATTGAGTGATGGAACCGGCTCAATACATTGAATAGCCTGCTCCCACTCTTATTTGCACATTTCTGTAACAAATTACTGTAGTGTATTTCATACCTGCCTTCAGGGCAAAACATGTTTCAAAATGGATTCCTTTTTTTTAACAATTCCTTTGGCTTCATGCCAACACTCCCTCAGTTGTTATGTTTGGCTTGACATCCTTGAGCCATTGTGAAGCACTTTAAAAATTGTTCTATGTTAATAGCCTGACATTTGTGGCTGCAAACCGAGAACTATTCTTAAATATTTGCCATAGTTTTTTATTTCTAATATAATTCTTGTACATTAATTGTACTGTTAGCTTCAGCAATGATGCTATGATGTTTTCCATCTGACAAACTGAGTGAAATGGCTAATAGATATGGTCACTACTTCTTAGCAACGATGGCAATAAGAAGCTTAAAAAACAATAATTACACTTTACATCAATTTTACTGCTTCATTATAGAAAGTTCATTGTATTATTTCACAACCAGCATAATATTGAAGATGTGAGCTGTTGTTGTTTTGAGAAGACAACAGACAGCAGAAAAGACTAAGGGAAGGTTTAATAGAAGTTTCATGAATTATGAACAATTAGGGTCAGTTGAAGAGGGAAAGGCATTTTACTCATGAGAATGAACTGAGACTTGAGGAAACATTCCTTACACAGGGAGATTTTTGAACAGGAAATGTTTTGTACAGGGATTGGGTTGAGATTATTGCATTCTTAAGGAAATAGTCAATAATGATTTGAGGCAGGGGAACATACTGGTTACAGTGAACAAGCAAATCAGGATGATTAATTTAGGACTGTGGTGCTAAAAAAAATCAGTGCACGCACTGAGAGTCAAAAGGCATCCCTCTATAATTCTACTGGTACGCATTACATGTATTAGCTCGGTCACTGAACATGTTCTTGACAGTAGCTTTTTAGACATCGAACGGTGTGGGGATCCCAGCAAGAAAATGACATCGAAATTATTAATCAACCAAGATACAGAATGGCACAACAGGCGTGAGGAGCTGAAGGCCTATTCTTGCTCCTATGTTCTGAAGTTTGTATGTTTTAGATCAAGGGAGATATGGCCCCAATTCTGGACACTGCTCTTTTTTGTAAACATGACTGGGAGAGAGAACTCAAACTATATTATGGGAAAGCAGCAAAGTCAATACTGGCAAGGCTGTGATCCCTGCGATGGTTCACTGTCACTGTTCAGATGTACAAATTATGAAGCTCTTTTTGGCTCAGCTATGGGCAAGTGGTTGTATCTTTGTTCTATCACCCCAGCAAGAGTTAGCTGAATGGAGAAAAAGGGGACAGTTTCTGCAAATATAATGCATGATATCATGCATGTCCAAACAGGCAGCAGTTTTGGTCATTTTTTTCTTTCCATTCTTACAAGTAAATCTTTCTTATGACTCCTTGTGTAATTCCCTGCCCGGAAGATGACTGGCCTGTTTCCCAGGCACCATCAATTGATTTCTCGAGTGACTCAGTTGCCCGTGCATCTGACGAGCTCCAGCTCAGCTTCTTGCTGTTTATTTCTGTTCCTTTTCTTGAGGGCAGCAAAGATTCAGCCTCACATATATTTTTAGGTTTCCATTTGTGGAACCAGAGACAGGATATTGATATTTAAATTCCGAAGGGAGCTATGAGTCAAGAGATAAAGCTGTCTTGCGCCAATTTGAATTAAAATTCCAGGATATCCTTCTGGCAGTCTAAACTACAATACATAATCATTCCCCAATCATAAAACTTCAGTTTTCCCACTGGATTGAAAGCAATAGTGTTGCTGGTGGTGTATTTCTTTTTTAGATTCACCAAGTGTCAGCACCTGGATTGTTTTACACCGAGTTGGTCAGATCAGGGTTTGACAACCTTCAGAAGTCAACTGTGGATTTCAAAGTCACCCAAATATAAAGCCAGTGCTTGCATTTAGAATACAAAGAAGCTATTGAAATTCAGCATTACATAACTGACAATATCATGCATTAAAGCCATGAAGAATATAATCCAGCAACTGGAGGTAATGCACATCAGACAGTTCTGAAAACCTGAGTTTTTAGCAATCTTGCTTCCTAATCTCATAGAGTTGGCAGAAATTTTAATTAATTTTGTGACTCACCAGCATGTTGCACAGCTTTATTCGCAAATGGATGAGACATGTAAAGATTCAGCTGATCCGAAAAAGCATGTTCATTATATATAGTTTGTCCCTGCCCCTTATAGTTCATTTTAGAGATATGAGTTTCAATCAATCCCTTCACCAAACTATGTGCTTATTGAAGATCTCTGATTCTGATAGTCCAATCTGAGTTGAAGCTTTAAAGGGGAGTCTTTAAATAATATGATCGGAACAGCACACCAAAGTGTGTTCTCAAGTGTTGCTACTGCTGCTGTGATTATAGAGAAAGCCAACTTGCAAATGTGACAATTTTCTATTTGCAACTGTGACTTCTAAAGTCTCAAATGCTTTTTCAAAATGAATTAATGTAGACACTTTGAGGTAAGAAAATGCCCCAAGGCATATAATAAGGCTAAAAAGGAGGACAGTGTGATCAATTGTTTCAAAGATGTGGGTGAGTGTGTTAGGTACTTGGATGAAGGGAGTGTAGGATAACAGATGGGTGAGGGGGCACAGCTGGCGGTGAAGTGGGGGAGACGATAGGGTGGGTTGATGCTGGGGAGAGAGGAGGATTGAGTGTTGTTGGCATGTCCAATATCTGAGTGGTACACTTTCAAGTTGGAAAGATGTGATAAGGAGAAAGTGAGGTCTGCAGATGCTGGAGATCAGAGCTGGAAATGCGCAGCAGGTCAGGCAGCATCCAGGGAACAGGAGAATCGACGTTTCGGGCATAAGCCCTTCTTCAGGAATGGGGAAAGTTTGTCCAGCAGGCTAAGATAAAAGGTAGGGAGGAGGGACTTGGGAGATGGGCGTCGGAAATGTGATAGGTGGAAAGAGGTCAAGGTGAGGGTGATAGGTCAGACTGGGGTGGGGGCGGAGAGGTCGGGAAGAAGATCTCAGGTTAGGAAGGCGGTGCTGAATTTGATGGATTTGACTGAGACAGGCTGGGGGGAGGGGAAATGAGGAAACTGGTGAAATCCGAGTTCATCCCTTGTGGTTGGAGGGTTCCTAGCCGGAAGATGAGGCGTTCCACCTCCAACCGTCATTTCGCTGTGGTCTGACGATGGAGGAATCCAAAGACCTGCATATCCTTGGTGAAGTGGGAGGGG
>NC_057737.1:30840934-30841897 GCF_004010195.1 Chiloscyllium plagiosum
AGGAGGCCACATCGGGTGCAGCGGATGCTGCAGGGTGGTTGGGTTGGTTCGTCCGGGTGGCCCAGAGGTGCTCTCTGAATCGCTCCGCAAGTCGGCGGCCTGTCTCCCCAATATAGAGGAGGCCACACCGGCTGCAGCGGATGCAGTAGATGATGTGGGTGGAGGTGCAGGTGAATCTGTGGCGGATATGGAAGTTTCCTTTGGGGCCTTGGAGAGAAGTGAGGGGGGAGGTGTGGGCGCAAGTGTTGCACCTCCTGCGGTTGCAAGGGAAGGTGCCGGGAGTGGTGGTTGGGTCGGTGGGGGGTGTGGATCTGACAAGGGAGTCGCGGAGGTAGTGGTCTCTACGGAAAGCTGATAGGGGAGGGGAGGGAAATATATCCTTGGTGCTGGGTCTGTTTGGAGGTGGCGGAAGTGACGGCGGATGATGCGCTGTACATGGAGATTGGTGGGGTGGTAGGTGGGGACCAGTGGGGTTCTGTCCTGTCTGCTCCCAGGAGGACCAGTTCCAAAAACGCACAACCCAGATGGCCTCCTTCTTCAAGGACCGCAATTTCCCCCCCGACGTGGTCGGCGATGCCCTCCACCGCATCTCTTCCACTTCCCGCCCCTCCGCCCTTGAGCCCCGCCCCTCCAACCGCCACCAGGACAGAACCCCACTGGTCCTCACCTACCACCCCACCAATCTCCATGTACAGCGCATCATCCGCCGTCATTTCCGCTACCTCCAAACGGACCCCACCACCAAGGATATATTTCCCTCCCCTCCCCTATCAGCATTCCGTAAAGACTCCGTGACTCCCTCGTCAGATCCACACCCCCCACCAACCCCAAACGGACCCCACCACCAAGGATATATTTCCCTCCCCTCCCCTATCAGCATTCCGTAAAGACTCCGTGACTCCCTCGTCAGATCCACACCCCCCACCAACCCGAACCTCCACTCCCGGCACCTTCCCCTGCAAC
>NC_057737.1:30842397-30893752 GCF_004010195.1 Chiloscyllium plagiosum
AGTGGAGCTGTGATCTTACTGAATGGTGGAGCTGTGAGTTTATTGAATGATGGAGCAGTGATCTTATTGAATGGTGAAGCAGTGATCTTACTGAATGGTGGAGCTCTGAGCTTATTGAATGATGGAGCTGTGATTTTATTGAATGGTGGAGCTCTGAGCCTACTGAATGGTGGAGCTGTGTATTCTTGAATGGTGGATCTGTAATTTTAATGAACGTTGGAGCTCTGCATTTATTGAATCTTGGAGCTGTGGATTTATTGAATAGTGGAGCTGTGAGCTTATTGAATGGTGCAGCTGTGAGTTTATTGAATGGGCCGACTGGCCTAGGTTTGTTCCTTGTGGGTTGGGAAAATCTTTTTCCTATGCCATCCAGACGTATTATTGCAGAAAGCAATTGTATTGTACAAACCTCCCACAGGTTCACACTGAAACTACTGCAGATATTTTCCCCCCTCTGGAATTCATAATTATTTTGAGGCTGGATGTGCTGTTCAAAAAGTGGTCATCCTCTATCGGATGGACCACCAAAGGAGGTTAAAGCACCAAATGCAGCTAACAGATTAAGCCATTGTTGGATCCAGGCTAAAATGGAATGCCAAGCAGTACAGGAAAAGGGTCAATGAACTTCTCTTCTCCACAGCCTAAGATCCACCAACTTCTCTCCACAGATATTGCCAGACCTGCTGAGTTTTCCAGCAATTTCTGATTTTGTTCCACCATCTTCTTTCTTTACCTCACACTCCATATAAATGCACCATTGCATACAAGTCTTACCAACCTTCATGCATTGCCAACCTCACTACCGCACGAGACATCTCCATTCAGTGGCTCTCACCCCATTCATCTTTAAAAACAGGAGAGGGCCTTCAAAAGTATCGGGGGTGGTTAAAAAAGAAATTAGGAGGGAAAGAGAGGGGCCACAAATTATCTTTGGCATATAGGACTAAGGAGAACCTCGAGACATTTTACAAGTATATTAAAAGCAAAAAGATTACTAGGGAAAGAATGGGGCCTATTACAGTCCAAGGGGCAATCTGTGCATGGAGGTGGGAATTCTTAAATTAACATTTTCTCATCTGTGTTCACAAAGGAGAAAGATTTTGGATGGTTAGGTTCTAGAGTGTGTTAAGATGAATAAGGATGAGTTAGCAGGCATAAAAGTGCGTAAATCTCCAGATTGTATCTCAGGCTGCTATGGGAGGCAAGGGAGAAAATTGTTAGACCCTAGCAGCTATATTTAATACTCTGCTGGCCACAGATGAAATGCCAGATGACGGGAGAACAGCTAATGTGTTTCCTTTGTTCAAGAAGAACAGAGATGGGCCAGGTAATTAAACTCCAGTTAGTCTGATGTCAGTGGTAGGGAAATTATTGGAAAAATGTCTGAAGGACAGGATTAATCAACATTTGGAAAGGCAAGGATTGATCAGAGTCAGCACGGATTTATTAAAGGGGGATCGACTGACTAATTTAGTCAAGGTTTTTGGAAAGTCACTAATTATATTAATGAAGGGTTTACATTGACTTCAGTAAGGCCTTTGACAAGATCCCATATGGAAGGCTGAACCAAAAGTTGTGGGATCCAAGGCACATTGGAAAACTGGATCCAAAACTGGCTTACAAATGGGAGCAAAGGGTGATTGTGATGGGTTGTTCTTATGATTGGAAGCTTGTGACCCAGTGGTGTATCATAGGGACTAGTGCCAGGATCTTTGCTGTTTGCTACATGCATTTAAGGGCGGCATAGTGGCTCAGTGGTTAGCACTGCTGCTCACAGCACCAGGGTCCCAGGTTCAATTCTAGCCTCGGGTGACTGTCTGTGTGGAGTTTGCACATTCTCCCTGTGTCTGCATGGGTTTCCTCTGGGTGCTCTGGTTTCCTCCCACAATCCAAAGATGTGCAGGTTAGATGAACTGGCCATGCTAAATTGCCTGTAGTGTTAGGTGCATTAGTCAGAGGGAAATGGGTCTGGGTGGGTTACTCTTTGGAGGGTCGGTATGGACTGGTTGGGCTGAAGGGCCTGTTCCCACACTGTAGGGAATCTATTCTAATCCAATGACTTGGATGTAAATGTCGAAGAGATAATTAGTAAATTTATAGATTATACAAATTTGTGGTGCTATTGATAGTAAGGATGATGGTCTCAGGTTACAATCTGACATTGATCAGTTGGTAAATTGAGCAGAGCAATGGCAGATGGAATTTAATCCTGATAAGTGTGAGGCGATGCAATAAGGAAAGAATATAGTCAATGAATGGTAGGAATGAAGAACAAAGGGACCCTTGGTATACAAGTCCATCAGATCCCTGAAGGTGTCAGCACAGATAGACAGGGTGGTGAAGAAGGCATTTCGGATGCTTGTCTTCAATAGCCAGGGTCAAAAGTCACGCGACACCAGGTTATAGTCCAACAGGTTTATTTAAAATCAAAAACTTTCATAGTGTTGCCGCATCATCAAGTGAAGTGAAGAGAGCACCCAAGCATAGACATTATACACAGAGATCAAAAGATCATACAAATGGTGTGAGTGGAACATTGACAGCCCGAACAATACGTCTCTGCAGGTGATCGAGAGTGTCAGATGGTCTAAGTGTCAACAGCTGAATAATGAGTGAAGGGATGACCTATGGTCGGATTAATTGAGGCAGAGAGATAATTACAAAAAAAAGAAAAATAAGATGGTGCAGAAGACAAACCAAATGACTGGAATAACTTGCTCGGTATAAGAGTCGCATGCCAAGGGTCCAACCAAAGTAACAAGCAAGCCTAAACTGTACAAACTAATTATGATAGAGAAATCATAAAGTTATCAAGGTGATGGTGTCAAAACAAGACAGTAAGGAAGCGTGGTGCAGTCATATATAGCATGATATGAACCCAAAATCACAGTTGAGGCCATCTTCATAGGTACAGAACTCGGCTATCAGCTTCTGCTCAGCAAATCTGCATTGTGTATCTCAAAAGCCAGCTGAAGATCAGAGATTGACTGTTCTTGACTGCTCACGTGTTCACTAATTGGGAGGGAATATCTCTGTCTGGTGATTGTTGTGCGGTGTTCATTCATCTGTTGTCTTGACATCTGCAAGGTCTTGTTAATATACCATGCCTCAGGACATCATTGCCTGCAGTAAGAACTGAAACAACCAATAGAGTACCCTTCATTGTCCAGTACTTCCCCAGAGCAGAGAAACGACACCATGTTCTTCACAGCCTTTTAACATGTCATCGATGATAACGGATATTACGCCAAGATCATCCCAAACACCTCCAATGCTCACCTTCAAACAACTGCCAAACCTTAAAGAGACAATCGTTTGTAACAAACTACCCATCCTTCATGACAACAGCGACCATGACACCTCACAACCCAGCCATGGCAATCTCTGCAAGACATGTCAGATCATCGACATGGATACTACCACCACATATGGGAACAACACCCACCACATACATGGCAGATACTCATGTGATTCGACAAATGCTGTCTATCTCAGACATTGCAGGCAAGGATGCCCCAAGGTATAGTATATTGGCAAGACCATGAGCCACCAAGAAAACGGATGAATGGACACCGTGCAACAATCACCAGCCAGGAATGCTATCCCCCCCCCCCCCCCCATCAGAGAACACTTCAGCGGTAAAGGAGATTCAGCCTCTGATCTTCGGGTAACTATCCACCATGGCGGCCTACAAGATACACAAAAATGCAGAATCCCCAAACAGAAATTGATAGCCAAATTCTGTACCCATGAAGACGGCCTCAACCGTGATCATGGGTTCATGTCGCATTACATGTAATCCCACCATACTATACTGTAAAATTCTCCTTACTGTCCTGTTTTGACACCATCACCTCGATAACTTGTTACGATCTCATGTGACTCTTCTGCCTAGCACTTTTTCCAGTCATTTGGTTTGTCTCCAGTACCACCTTACTTTTTATTTTTTGTAATTATCTCTCTGCCTCAATTAATCAGACTGTAAGTCATCTCTTCACTCGTTACTCAGCTGTTAACACTTTACTCACACTGTCTGACATTCTTGATCACCTGTAGTGACCTATCATTCAGTCTGTCAACATTCCACACACCATTTGTACAATCTTTTGATCTTTCTGTTTTTCGCGTCTGTGCTTGGGTGCTCTCTTCACTTCACCTGATGAAGGAGCAGCATTCCAAAAGCTTGTGATTTCAAATAAACTTGTTGGATTATAACCGAGTGTCATGTGACTTTTGAACTTGTCCACCCCAGTCAAACTGTGGCACCTCCACTTCATTAGCCAGGGCATTGAATATAGGAGTGTGAAGTCACAGTATCCCTACAGTGTGGAAACAGGACAGCCAGCCCAACGAAGAGTATCCCACCCAGACCCATTTCTCTACCCTATTATACTGCATTACCCCCAACTAATGCACCTAACCTAAAACTTCCTGAACACTACAGTCAATTTAGCATGGCAAATTCACATAACTTGCACATTTATAAAACATTGATTAGGCCACTGATGGAATATTGTGTGCAGTTTTGGTTGCCCCTCTATCAGAAGGACGTGATACATTACAGAGGGTGCACGGGAGATTCATCAGGATGTTGCCTGGGTTGAAAAGTCTCAGTTATGAGGAGAGACTGGATAGGCTGGGTTTGTTTTCCTTAGAACAGGGGAGACGAAGGGGGGAAGTCTGATTGAGGGAAATAGAATTATGAGGCATATACATGATAGACTATGAGAATCTTTGCCCAAGGCAGATATGTCTAAGACCAAAAGGCATAAGTTGAAGGTGAGGAGTAAGTGGTTTAAGGAGATTTGAGGAAAGAAGTTTTCAGCCAGAGGGTGGTGGAAATGTGAAACATACTGGCTGAGAGGATGGTGGAGGCAGGTATTCTCACAACATTTAAGAAGCATCTATAGGAGTATTTAAAATGCCAGGGCATAATAAGCTACAGACCACATGCAGGTAAATGGGATTGGTATAGTTTGGCGTTTGTTGATCAGCACGGACAGTGGGCCAAACAGCCTGTTTCTATGCTACATGATTTTATGACTCTATAAATACAAATACTTACTACCCTCTTGTTAAAACACTAAGCAATGCACAAAGGCTGGCAGTCTCCAAATAGGTGAGAAAAGTACTAAGAAAATTATGCTATGAGACAGAAAATGCATCCTATGTCAATGCATGAGATGCAAATAGGCAGGTACATGAAAGTCAAAGATGTCCATGATCTCCAAAGTGAAGACCTGTGGGGCTGAAGTAGGTTTGGAAGCAGTCTAACATCAACAAAGATAATGTGCTATGGCATGTGGCTTGCTGATGCCAGCTGGACTGAAGGGTGGAGGACATTGGAGAATTGCTGACTTTAGAGAATTCAAGGACATATTAATGAATGGACCTAGCAACAGAGGCCCATAGAAGTAAGCAATGAACTGCATTCATCAGAGAACCAATTGACTTTCAAATAAGGAATGGCTGACATCTAGTTTCTCAAAACAGGAGGGGAGAATTGCAAGCTGCATATAAATTGAGAGATTTGTTAATAATGAGAAGTAAATGCATGCAAATAACATAATCGCTGCTTATTAGCAAGATTCATAACACACCATTGAAACTTTGAGGAGGAAAATTGGAAGTCTTCTCTCAATGTCAAAATTCATATTTTTTCCAATCTTCCCATATTTTCCCAAGTATCTCACCATTATCTTCATTACTTAATGACCAAAAATAAATTCCACCTGTCGTTCCAAGTCAGAATGGTGTGTGCCTTAGAGAGGATCTTGCAGGTGGTAATATTCTGCAGCATCTTCTACCCTTGTCTTTCTAGGGGAAGGTGTCACAGGATCAGAGGGTACTGAAGAAGCAGACTTCATAAGTTGCTGCAATGAATCTTGTATATGGTATTTTCGTTTACCACTCTGCATCACTCGTGTTTAAAGTGGTGAATGGGGTTCCGATCAAGTGGGCTGCTTTGCCCAGAGTGTGTTCATATTTCTGGGATGTTGCTACAGTTGCACTCATTGACAAGTGGAGATTGCTCCATCACACTTTTAACTTGGGCCTTGTACTGTGATCAGGATTTGAGTCATCACGACATGGTTTCTTGCCACAGAATTCCTAGTCTCTGACCTGAGTCTTGTAACCATAGCACTTTTTGCCTGGGCCAGCTCAGTTTTTAGACAACTGTAACCCTCAGGATATTGATAATGGGGAATTCAGCATGCCAGTAAATGTTAAGGAATTGAGTCTTTCTGGTTGGAGACAATCAATAACTGTCACTTTTTGCAGCATAAATGTCACTTGCCACCAAATCTAAACTTTGCTATAAATGGACAGGATTGCTTTAATATCTTAGGAATGGTGCTGAACATTATTGTCTAATTATTGCACAATCACACTTCTGACCTTTTGATGGAGGGAAGGTCACTAATGAAGTGTCTGAAAATGGCTAGGAAACTAGCTTGAGAAACTCTTGAGCCCCAAGACCTAGGTTCAATTTCCACTTGCTCCACAGTAGTCTGATACCATCTCAGAACAGGTTGATTAGAAAATACCTGTCCTGAGAAACCTCTGCAGTGATGTCCAAGACTGAGGTGATTGAAGGGCTTATGCCCGAAACGTCGATTCTCCTGATGCTGCCTGGCCTGCTGCGCTTTTCTAGCACCACACTTTTCAACTCTGGTCTCCAGCATCTGCAGTCCTTACTTTCTCCTCCCTGAGATGATTGACCCCCAGCAAACACAACCACTGTCCTTTTGTGCTAGGTATGACTAAAATTAGCTCAGAGTTTACCTGCTGATTCCTACTGACTTCAGTTTTACTGGGAATCCTAGATATCACAGATATCACAAATGCCAGTTTGATGTCAAGGGTAGTTCAGCTCTTTCATGTTTTCTGACTAAGGCTGCATTAGGTTAGAAACTGTCCTTGGTGAAACCCAAACTGAGCTCTAGCAAGCAGGTCATTGCTGAGCAAGTGGCACTTGATAACATTATCAATGACCCCTTCCATCAATTTGCTAATAATTGAGAGCTGACTGTTAGGGTGGTGATAGGTCAGGATGGATTTTTCCTGCCTTTTGTAGACAGTGTCTGTGGATGCCAGTGTTGTAGCTGCACTGAAACAGCTTGGCAGTTAGGGATCATTCCAATGGTCCAGAAGCATTTGGGATTTCTGCTCTTTGATTGAAATATTCTGATAGATATTTGCTCACCATGAAGTCTACCAAAACCTATTATTAGTTAATATTTATTCCGTGAGGTTCCACCACAAACAAGCAGATCATGAAGACTGCTACATTGTAAACAAAAAATTTTGAGAAATGCCTTTTACTCACAGTAATATGCCAGACTTTAAAGGTCTGACATTTATATGGCTAGACTATAGTCGTTAGTGAATCAGGAAGCATTAAAGTGACCCAGTTAGATGAATGATAACAGATTAGTGTTTGCAGATATGAAAATTGGATCATTAACCACCTCTTAAATAATCATTGTTTGTAAAAACTATGAAACCATATAGGTAGAGTACTCTCGTATTGCCCATTTTATGGAATAGGCTGACATTGTTAAAAAGGGAATAAACTGTATGTTTAGAATAGTGCACCAACCAGTCACAAAGAGGTTAATTATAAATGTCATTGCACACTTAAAAATCCCTATTGTACAAATGAAACACTGACTAGAAATTAAATCTTTTACTGCCACAGGGCAGCAGTGGCCAAATATATGAAAAGGAAAATTTGCAAAGTAGTGAGGAAGAAGTAGTAGGATCCTTTCAAGGCATGAGGGGCTGAATGGCCACTTGTGCCATCAGGGTCTAAATGGGGCAGTTGATGATGTATAGTGGTGTGGGGAGTTGGTTCACTGCATCCAGCCCAAATTTGAATGGTTTCTATTTTCCATTAGAGGTGACATTGGGCATTGGAAATGTCTATTCAATTTTCCATTTAAATATCTAAATTAACACCACATTTTAGATCATTATGCATTTATTTGCGCACATTGGAAGGATTCCCTTATTAGACAAGTGTTTATTGCTGTTACTGTGTTGGTAAACTTGAGAGACTGAATGGCCTACTCCTAGTTCTACATTTCTATCTGTGTTTGTGGGCACTTCCTAGAAATTTTTTTTTTACATATGGAAGCAGTATGTCAACTACCTTTAAAGATCAGTGGAATTGGCCATTTGGACCTTGGGGCGGATAAATATATTCCTTATTCAAGCTCAAGTCACCAGTGTGGTTCTCTAGGACTTCCACCGAGGTAACATCTAAAGGAACATAAGAACAGGAATAGACTATTCAACACATCACACTTGCTCCACCATTTATTATGATCGTGGCTGATCAAACACTTGAATGTCTTTTATCCACACGATCCTCATAACCAGTCATGCCATGGATAATCAGAAATTTATCAAACTCTACTTGAAACATACTCAACGTCTGAGCTTCCACAGCCCTCAGCGGTAGAAAATTCCAAGGCTCACCCATTTCTAATTAAATAAAAATGTCTCAGTTATAAAAGACACCCTCTCCTTTTTTAAAAGGCGCCCTTTGGCTCTAGACTCCCCAACCAGGAAAACCATCTTACTTGGAAGCTTATTTACCTGCCTATACCTGTAAGTATTTTATTAATTTCAATGAGATTATCCCGCATTCTTCAAAACTCAACAGAATATAGGTACAGTCTGCCAACATGAGAACGACCCATTTATTGCTTTACTCTGTTTTCTGACTGTTAGTACCAAAGTGGACCATAGCTTCCGACTGATTCTCCCTTCCTTAGAAGGATGACATATCACTGCTCTATGACATCCTTGACTCTGACACCATGGAAGTAATACACTATCCTGTCATTTGCTGTTTTCCCTTGAGAAACCATTTCCTTGATTTGTCTTCAAAATATCTTCTGATTATATACTGTATATATATGTAAACAAACACAATAAACTCAGAAAGTCGTGGTCACTAATCTCTCTCTGCCTGTATGCTTCTAATCAGCAGTGTGACCACCCCGTTACGTGTGCTGTCAACGCAGTCCTCTGTCTCAAGCTGCACAACAGTAATTCCCAGCCACTATTCAAGCTCCGAAACTAGAAGACTTTCTGCTATGTTTCTCTGTGTTTTCCATGATTTCACACATACCACAGGATATAATGTTTTAAATTCATTCACAGGATGATGGTGTCGCTGGGATGCCTTTTCCAGAGGGCAGTTCCGAGTCAACCACATGACTGTGGGTCTGGTCGGCCAATTTTCTACTCTAAAGGACATTAGTGAATGAGGTGGGTTTTTCTTGACAATTGACAATGACTTCATGTTCATCATTAAACTCTTAATTGCAGATTTTTATTAGATTCAAATTCCACCATCTGCTGTGGTGCCCAGAGTATTAACTGGATCTCTAGATAAACAGTTTAGTGACAAAAGCACTCACCATCACCTCACTGACTTGCTGTCCATCAAGTCTGAAAACTATTTGTTACACTTGGAATAAATATAAACTTATTAGCAAAAGTTACTAGTGACTTTACTTACATCAACTTCACTTTCCTTTAGTCGTAATTCATTGTTTTATTTTAGTTTGCTTTAATTTAATTTTAGGTTCCTTTTACTAGTGTTCCTTTCTGAAATCCATGTAGTTGCTGCTTCTTCTTTATAAATGATAAATTATTGTTAAGTTTTAGGAGATTTAGACTCACTCCCTAGCAGCAGCTCACCAACCCCAAAAAATTACACATTTCTGTGACCTCATCTTTGTTTTTTTCCACACTTTGCATCTTTCGGTACTATTCAGAATGAAGCTACTCTCTGGTCATCAGTAAGCGTGTGGCCTCCTCTCATGGTGCTATGTTCAGAATGAAGCCATGAATGGATGGAACCTTACCATCTTTAAAGGTTTTCGGATAACTGAATTAAAAGGACCAGGAGAAGCGTGTGCTACTCAAGCAGCCAGGAGCATGCAAGGGATAGGAGTGCCCTCGAAAGATGTTCACTTTATTTTTTGGCCACAAATACCAGACCATCAGTGGAGTAGGACATATCTCCACAGTGATGGCCCTCTAACAGGGGATGGTTAGTGGTGGAGTAAAGGAGAATATCTAAGTATCCAGGCCTGCCCGCAGGATTTGATGCCGACCCCATCACCAGAGATATATTTCCCTCCACACTCCTATCTACATTCTGCAGAGATCATTCCCTCCGCGACTCCTCGTTAGGTCCACACACACCCAACAACCCACCCTCCACACCCGGCAACCTCCCTTGCCACCGCAGGAGGTATAAAACCTGTGCCCACACCTCCCTCCTCAACTCCATTCAAGGCCCCAAAGGATTCTTCCACATTCGGCAGAGATCTTCCTGCACATCTAAACACCTCACCTACTGCGTCCGTTGCTCTCAATGGTCTCCTCTACAGTGGGGAGACAGGACACCAACTTGTGGAACATTTCAGGGAACATCTCTGGACACATGCACCAAACAACCCCACCATCATGTGGCTGACCACCTCAACTCCCCCTCCAACCCTGCCAAGGACATGCAAGTCCTGGGCCTTCTCCTCCGCCAAATCCTAGCAACCCTACAGCTGGAGGTAGAACGCCTCATCTTCTGTCTTGAGACCCTCCAACCACACAGCATCAATGTCGATTTCACTAGTTTCCTCATCTCCCCACCCCCCCCCTCATCCCAGATCCAACCTTTCAACTCGGCACCACCCTCTTGAACTGTGCCACTTGTTCATCATCCTTTCCACCTATCTGCTCCACCCTCTGCTCTGACCTATCACCATCGTGCCCTGCCTGCTTCGACCTAGTGCCTTCTAAGCTACCTTCCCACAGCCCCACCCACTCCTATTTTTTTCTCAGCCCCCTTTTCCCTGCCCCCAATGTTCCTGATGAAGAGCTTATGCCTGAAAATGTTGACTCCCCTGCTCCTCAGATGCTGCCTGACCTGCTACTGGATAAGTGTGCTTATCCAGTAGCACACTTTTCGAAAATGCTAGGAGTTGATGCCAATAACAGACCAGGTTTCACCCGGTAAGATGGACAAGATGGGGAATGTGCCCAATGGTTGACATAGCAGTTTAATGATCCCAACCGATGTTATGAATGAACAAGTCAGATCCCAGACTCAAATCATTGATAAATGTTATTTAGCATTTTTCATTTTAACAAGCTAGCTTTTAACTGAAACACAAACATACAATGTTGCAGATTCAGTTTTAACAATAGAACAGAAGTTTATTGCATAAAATAAATGGAGATAAAAAGAATAATTGAAACTACTTTTATATATATCACAAACTGAAAGATTTTGGAATACACAGTAAAATACAATCTCAGAACAGTTGTTTACTGTACACACACCAGAGATAATTTCCTTCTCTTTCACATCTGTAGCGCTTCATTTAACTGAGGCATTCAATTCCCTGTCTTAAAAATCTGATCGCTTCTTCCTGAAGCCTTCGTACAACTGAGCTTAGACTTTCTCCGTTTCAAATAAACCCTTCAGAGTTTTGGTTTTGAATTTCTGAATTAAACTTCTTACCCTGAGGTAACTAGAATACCTCCCTTTCTCAGAAGCAAGTGATATACACATCCAGGTTCAGCCCAGACCTATGTAAACTGCTCCAAACTAAAACTAAAACAAATTATTTTCCCCCCAAGCAATGGATGTTTCTCTTAAGCCCATAGAAATTCCGGAATCTTGCATCTGGACACCTAATGTATGACATTGTCTACTTTGATCACCTATAAGCTCTCCCAATGTAGACAAACACCCATTACACTCCAGGAATTCTCTCTCTAATACTGTGTTTTAAAATAAACCAATGCTACATAAGGCGGAACAATTTAATCATTAAACACCTCCGGACAGGCAGAAAACCCACATTCTACTTGTTCAAAACTCTAAAATCCACATTAAATTATATTAATCAGGTTCCTTTTATGGTGGCTGAGTGGTTAGCACTGTTGCCTCATTATACCAGGGACCCAGGTTCAATTCCACCCTTGGGCAATTGTCTATTTGGAGTTGCACATTGTCCCTATATCTGCGTGGGTTTCCTCCCACAGGGATAGATGTGCAGGTAAGGAGAATTGGTCATGCTAAATTGCCTGCAGTGTCCTGGGATGTGCAGACTAGATGGTTAACCATGAGAAATGCATGGTTACTGGCATAGGGGATGGGTAAGGGTGGGATATTCTTTGGAGAGTCAGTGTGGATTCAATGGGCTGAAAGGCCTGCTTCTATACTGTAGGGATTCTATGACAACAATCCATTTTCAAAGTTTTGTCAGTTAACTAAGAAAAATATTATTTTATGTCAGATAAGGGCCACTGGGAATTCTCCCAGTGAAATCAGAACTATAATGATGGATTGATGAAAGTTTATGGTGTGAGTAATCGCCTTTTGTAAAAAAATTAAACATCACTGCCTTTCCAACATTTAAAAAAAAAATCAAAGCAAGGTTTAGGTGGCGGGGTCATCAGAAGATGTCAGATCTCCTGATGTATAAAGCAGGAAAGAAGTCAAAACATGAAATTGGAAAAAAAAATACTGACAGCCAAAATCATCTTGTACATTACCTGCCTCCTACAATCTCTTCGTCTCTCTCTCTCTCTCTCTCCTTGCATAGTGTCTTGTACTCCCAGTCTGACGCACATATTCTAACACATTTAATTCAATCTAGTAATCGCACTGACAAGCGAGAATCAAATATATATGGGAGAAGTTTCAACTCAGATTAATAAAACAGGAGCATAGATTCATATATTACATTATTTTTTCAGCAGAATTTCTATATGTTTCCATCGGTACAAAATATGTGGCCTGGAATGTTGTATATTCTGTGTAATTATGCAACTCCCCATTATCAACACAGGATGCTACTTTCCATACCTGGCTGCCTGCCACTGTTCAGTTCACACACTAATTTAAATGCTTAGTTTTATGCATAGGACATAATAATCCATGCGGAAGCAAGGACCAAAGAGGAAACTCAGTATGCCCACACAATCACAGACAAAATCTGTGTTCCTTTCTACTGCCTGATCAATGTATTTATATGCAAGAGATGTGTGTTATTTTACCACCAGAGTGCATCCCCCAATTAAATACATCCAGCAGCAAGCTTTTTGTGAGTTTTAAAATAAAGAATATTAGGTATTATCTCATTCTTATCTCAGATTAAATAACACAATAGCTCACTCAGTTTTAGGCGGTTTCGGTTCAAGTGAATATGGCGCTGGAACAGGTTGGTGCCGGAGATTGAGTGAGTGAGTGAGTGAGTGTGTGTGTGTGTGAATGAGAGAGAGTGTGTCTGTGTGACAGGGTGTGTGAGAGAGACAGAGAGAGTGTTTGTGTGTGTATTGGTGAATCCCTTTCTCCCTTAGTTTTGTCCATTTTCAAAGTATTATTCACTTGGCTGACTGAATGACTTACAGATATTCTGATCGCTGTCAGTGCAACCCTCCACATGTTACTAGCTTGCTTTTTTATTTAATTTTTGTATGGGATGTGGACATCAGTGGGAGCACTGATATCTGTTGGTAATTTCTAGTTGTCCTTGAACTGATGGGTTCTCTGGACCACTTTAGAAGCTGCAAAATAATTCGAAGACCTTATTCACTCTAAACTTCAGGAATTCCTTGCTTAAAGGCAAGCTGCTGTATTTTCCCAACTCCAAGGGTGAGAACAAAAACTAAAGCTGCTAGTGAAGAATAGAGGGAGTGCTGCAATGTTGGCTATGTTGTCTTCCAGATGAAATGTGGAACCAATGACTCATCTGTCAACTGGAGGAGATATTTAAAAAATCCCATAGCACTACTTCAAAGAATAATTATTCCGAGTATCCTGGTTAATATTTCCTTCTCTATCAATGCCATAAAAATAGATTATCTGATCATTATCACATTGTTCTTTGTGGGAGCTTGCTGCATGCATATTGACTGTGCACTCCATTTATTACTGCAGTGACTACACTTTTGAAATCACATTGGTTGTAAAGTGCTTTCAGACACCCTGTAGTTATAAAAGGTGCTATATAAATTTAAGTCTTTCTTTTAATCATTTCCTAATGAGAAAAAAGATCAAAATGAGAGGGGACATCAATCTTTCATACTGCAGCATAACTCCAAAGTCCAGAAGGTTATTAATAGCATGCCTGTGGACTAGAAACAGTTCCATGACGTTCATAAATTTCCATTTAATCTTCACATGATTAGTGATCACAGAAATCATGCGGAGTTAAGACAGTCTTCCACATAGCCATCACAAATTTTTTACTTTAAGGCAATCTTCTGTGGCAGGTTTATTCAAAAGAAGCAGCAGACTTGAAGTTTGGCCAAGGTTACCATCTGTAGTCTTAACTAATGATACCCAGAGTCACAGACAGAATACAGTGAAGTGCCTACAGCTACCAAAAGATATTAGAATCTGTAATTGGCACCAAAGACCTTGAGCAATCAAGGAGTATCTTGCAGTGTGACCCTGACAAGGTCTGCAATGTCATCACAGAATGTTGCATAACGTTTTCTTACAAGGAAGCTAGAATGTGGAAACTGAGAACTATCTACCAGTAAAGCCAAATCAGAACACTAACAATGACCTTGAAATTATCATCACCTTTACAAGACACAGAGAGCAGAACACCAGGCTCTCACAGAGAAAACCATGATGTCCCGAGTCTCAACACCGTCCCATCCAGCAATCCTCATGTGGTAACTAGGCAAGAGACCCCTAATTAAACACATTGCACTTCTGCATTTATTTTGGACAGACTGTGGAACAATCGGAAAAGAAATGTTAAATGCAATGTAGCAAAAGTAGACTCTAAATTTCAATATTTCAAAGATTTTGTCTGATCTGAAAATCAGGAATTCCCTGTTTAAAGATGAACTGTTATATTTTTCCTATTCCAAGGCTTGAATGCAAAGTTAAAACTGGCAGTGAAGTATTCAGGGAGTGCTGCACTGTCAGAGATGCTATCTTCCAGATGATATGTGACACTAAGGATTTCAAGGGATAATGGGCAATTCAGAACAGGTCATAAACCCAGAAGTTTGAGAATGTACTCATATGAGCCATGTGTTATAAATCACAGAACAGCTGAAAACAAACATATATTATGGTTGAAAAATCAGTAAACAAATTTCCATGAATGTGGTAACTCTGAGTCAAAAAGAAAGAATGAGAATCAACACTAATAGTAAATGAAATGGTCAAAACATTTAAACTAGACTTAGGAGCACAATTGGAGATAGGGAGATCTGCAAATGCTAGGAAGTCAAAGTCAATAAAGTGTGGAGCTGGAAAAGGTGCAACTGGTGAAGCAGTACCAGAAGAACAGGAGATTCAATGTTTCAGGCAGAACCCTCCATCAGGACTTGGGAGGGGGAAGGGGAAGGGGCCTGAGAAATAAATAAAGGGAGGGGGTGGGCCTGGGGGAAAGCTAGGGGGATGGCGATAGGTGGATGCAAATAGGTGGTGAATGAGATTGGTCAGTGGGAATTCCACATTAAGCCCATAAGGTTGTAAGCTCCCAAGGCAGAAGGTGAGGTGTTCTTCTTCCAGTTTGCATGTGGCCTTACCGTGTTGGTGGAGGAGGGCTAGGATGGTCATGTCATTGGGGGAGTGGGAGGGGGAGTTGAAATGGCTAGCAACTGGGAAGCGGAGTTAATTGGAGTATGCGGAGCATAGATGCTCCCTGAACTGGTTCCTGAGTTTGTGCTCGGTCCGTCCGATGTAGAGGAGACCATGTCAGGAGCAATGGATGCAGCAAATCAGATTAGGGGAAATGCAGCTCAGTCTCTGCCAGACTTGGAATGATTTTTTGGGGCCTTGGACAAAGGTAAAAGTGGAAGTTTGGGAGCAGGTGTTGCCCCTACTCCGGCCACAGGGAAAGGTGCCAAGTGTGGAAGAGAGGTTGGTGGGAGGTGTGGACCTAATGAGGAGGATGTGGAGGGAACAGGGGGTCCCTACAGAAAGCAGATAGGGATGGGGAAGGAAATAACTTTTTGATGGTGGGATCAGTCTGCAGGTGGTGAAAGTGGCCGAAGATGATGCATTGGATTGGGACAAAGTGAGGTGGAATCTGAGGACCTGAGGTTATCTCAGATTACAATGGGATCTTGATCAGATAGGCTAATGGGCTGAGGAGTGTCAGATGGAGTTTAATTTAGATAACTCAAGGTGCTGCATTTTGGAAAAGCAAATCTTAGCAGGACTTATACACTTAATGGTAAGGTCCTAGGGAGTGTTGCTGAACAAAGAGACCTTGGAGTGCAGGTTCATAGCTCCTTGAAAGTGGAGTAGCAGGTAGATAGGATAGTGAAGGAAGGCGTTTGGTATGCTTTCCTTTATTGGTCAGAGTATTGAGTATAGGAGTTGGGAGGTCATGTTGCGGCTGTACAGGACATTGGTTAGGCCACTGTTGGAATATTGCATGCAATTCTGGTCTCCTTCCTATTGGAAGGATGTTGTGAAACAAGAAAGAATTCAGAAAAGATTTACAAGCATGTTGCCAGGGCTGGAGGATTTGAGCTATAGGGAAAGATTGAATAGGCTGGGGCTGTTTTCTACGGAGCAGCGGAGGCTGAGAGGTGACCTTATAGAGGTTTATAAAATCATGAGGGGCATGGATAGGGTAAATAGACAAGGTTATTTTCCCTGGAGTGGGGGAGTCCAGAACTAGTGGGCATAGGTTTGGGGTGAGAGGGTAAAGATTTAAAAGGGAGCTAAGGAGCAACTTTTTCACGCAGAGGGTGTTGCGTGTATGGAATGAGCTGCCAGAGGAAGGGGTGAAGGCTGGTACAATTGCAACATTTAAAAAGAATCTGGATGGGTATATGAATAGGGAGGGTTGAGAGAGATTTGGGCCAAGTACTGATAAATGGTACTAGATTAGGTTGGGATATCTGATCGGCATGTTCACATGGGACCTACGGATCTGTTACTGTGCTGTACATCTCTATGACTCTATGACTGGGGGACTCAGTCCCTGTTGTGGTTGGGGAGGTTTGAGGACAGAGGTGATAGACATGCAGCTAAAGGGCACAGGGGGAGGGAAAATTCTAGTCCTTGAAGTAAAAGGACATTTGGGATGTCCTGGAGTGAAATCGCTCGTCCTGGGAGCAGATACGGTGGAGGTGGAGGAATTGGGACTATGGGACCAAAGTTTTGTTAGGGGGTGGGGGGATTGGTGTAGTCAAGGTAGCTGTGGAGTTTGTGGGTTTGAAATAAATGTTGGTACTAAGTCGGTTGCTGGAAATGGAGATGAAGAGATGTCCAGGAAGGAGAGGGAGGTGTCAGAGATGATCCAGGTGAATTTGAGGTCAGGGTGGAAGGTACGGGTGAAGTTGATACAATATCTGAGCAACATCACACTTGCAGACATAAATTATAAGGCTGCAAAGGACTCTCTTGTGGATTTTGGGGTTTGAACATTGGATCAGGTTTAATGGCTCAGGTCTTTTAGTAAGCAAAATGACATCCCTCCCTCTTTACCTTAGGAAAGCAAGCCAGAATGATCTAATGATTTCTGTGGCATGGTATTCACCATTCCTGACATTAACTTGAACCTGGCATTGAAATCAGGAGATCTCCTGGTGACTGGAAACAGTAATGTCATCAACTAGATTAAGCCGTCAATTACATTGAAGAATTCTCACTCACAGCGAGCCAGACATTAGAATCACTGACTGTCCCTCGCTTTTTAATACTTTAAACAGAGTGAAATAAAGATTTTGACCAACGTACAGGATTAGAGTAAAAGCTGTAATATTGAAAAGAAAATAATATTAATAATTTCATTTCCAAGAAAAGATTGGAGAAATTTGGCATTCTACAAATACAAGTTTGTTTTCAAACATTTTTGAATTTAATATGCAATTTAAAATCCAAGCACACATCATTCTTAAACATTTAACTTTTCCATGGATTGGTGGATTGTAAACCTACCTACTAGCTATAAGAATCAAAGAAATCTTACTCACATGAGCATACATCCAGATTAGCTATTCAGTTCAGATCTGAAGGAGTACATCTCATACTATGCTTATTTTATACTCCATATCAACTGTATTTTAAAGATAACAGCTTTAAGCTCAAATGCTAGCAGAAACCATATTATTTATGCTCAGATTAGTGGTATATGCAAAGAAAATTAACATATTTTGGTCAACCTTACTCCTCTCAAGAATACCACCAAAATGAAGTTGCCATCCATTCATATTCCCTTTGTACCATGAAATCTTGTACAACAGTGACTGCTCTTCTAAACTAATCAACTAGATATGAAATGTTATAGGATATTCTTAGGATATGACAAGCTGCCATATCAATGCTTTAAGAGTTTCCGTTTCAAGGGCCTACACTTGAAGAAATATAGAATTACAGCCCTTAGTTCCATCTGGGAGGCAGGCTTGCAGTGACAATCAGGGCTGCAATCCTGTAGCACAATCATCAGTTCATGATCCTTGCAGGCATAACTTTCAGCTATAATACATTCATGAAAAATATTTTAGTAAGTTAAATTTATCCTCAATCTTCCGGGAAATGAAACTAGATGAATCACAATCCAAGTTCTACACATTTAATAGCTCTTAAGGTGTAGATTCTTCAAATTTAATTTAATAGGGCGCTCTGTGGGTACAGTATTTGACATTTGAACATGTTGAATGTGTTGGCACATTGATGGATGACATCAAAGTGTGAGCTCATCTAAAGAAGAGCTCAGAGGCTGATTGCAGAAGTTCTTAGAAGAGTTAACCTGAAGCTTAATGTAGACAGAAATGAATTTGAAGTCACTGATTTGACATCTGTTGTTGACACCATTAATAATAAATGCGTTGCTCCAAATATGATAGAAGTGCCAACCGTTGACAACAGTTTATGTCCACAGTGCAATTCATTTAGAAAGAAAGACTGAATGGTCAGAAAGAAATATGACAGCCTTTCAAGACTATTTATGCAAGAACTAGTTTTACAGCTTTTTGATCTTGAAAATCCAATAACATTTCACTGCTGTGGCATAAGCAGGATTAGAGACTGTGCTGCTGCAGAATGACACATATCTTTGTTTCCATTTCAATCAATGCACATGCCTGCTGCATATGTATTGACAGATGTGCAAAGATATGAACAGATTAAGGAGCAACTGTTCAACATTACAAACAGAAAATGCTGAAAGTCTGTCAGCAGATCAGGCATATTGTTATACTCAATCATTGATCTTTGCCTAAGTTTCCAATCCCTCAGTACCTGTTCCATTTCAGAGCAACCAAAGATGGCAAATAGCAATTGCATCCTACATTTAAGCCTAAACTGTTTAAATGAAACTATGTACGAATAATCATGAGTCTCAAGAGGCATCAGTCTCTTATAGTCTAAGATGAGTGAAAGCAAACAGAAAGATAATGTCAAGAGAGCCATGTAATTGGGAATAAGTGTCATTTTTTTTCCTGAAAATGTATGTAATAACGTAGTACAAAAAATGATCTTTGTTTACCTTAATCGGTCTAAGTCAAGTAGTTTCCCACACAGGAAAAAAAGAAACAACAGCATGTAATGAGGCAGCAGGTTCACAATCATCACCAGACATTTGAGATCTCCTGGGATTTCCTGGCGTTAGTCAGAATGCAATACGAGATGAGTCTGGTATGGTCAGGTATTAGGAATGAGGCATGGCAGAATATGAGAAATGTGAATAAAAGACAAGTTGAAAATGGAACAGAATTGAGCCATTTGGCAGAGGAACAAAATTGCTGTTACCATTTACCGCTGCTGAAATTTTAAAAATGAGATTCCAGTAATCTCAAAGGATTTTTCAGGCAAAGAAAGGCACTCAGAAATTCCGACTGCTGGTGCGGCAAATGTGGCATCAATAAAAGATGTCAATGGGTGAGTGATGGAGGAAGCAGTACTCAACCCAATTGGTCATCAGTTGGTGAAGGAAAGGGGGAGCCAGGTGAAAGCAGCAATACATTGTTTGCCCCTCACAAACTCCCTATCCAGACGGTATCCCTAACTAGTGCCGTTTGCAATGCAGTTACCCCCACAAAGCATAGATTAGCAACATCCATTCATATTGATTACTGCCAAGTAAATGTGCTGTGATTTGCAGAGTTCATTGTGGATTTTTGCAGAAGTTTGATTTTGGCACCTACTGGCCTTTTGGACATGCCTATTTTATCTTAGACTTAGACTCAGAGGATTTACCAGGCCAGCTGACTGTGAGAGATAGAGATATTCCCTTGACATTGATCATGACAATGCGCAAACTAGTCACATGAATTGAGCCAGCCCTCTGCAGACACAGACTTCATGCTCGGAGTTTTATTGAGGGCTAAGAAAACTGTTAAATATTGCAATAATGTGAGGTATCACTTTAGCAATAACACAGGTCAGAAAATTGGGAATAGAAATTAATAAAAACCAAAAAGACCTGCAGATGCTGTAAATCAGAAACAAAAACAGAAATTGCTGAAAAAGCTCAGCAAGTCTGGCACCATCTGAGGAGAGAAAACAGAGTTAAGTCATAGAGTTCTAAAGCATGGAAACAGGAGTTTTGGTCCATTTTTAAAAATTAGATTACCTACAGTATGGAAACAAGCCCTTCAGCCCAAAGCAACCCTCCGGAGAATAACCCACCCAGACCCATTTCCCTACCTATATTTATCCCTGACTAATACACCTAACACTGAGAAATTTAGCAATTCACCTGACCTGCACATCTTTGGATTATGGAAGGAAACCCACACAGACAGGGGGAGAATGTGCAAACTCCATACAGACAGTTGCCCGAGGGTGGAATCAAACTTGGGTCCCTGCCGCTGTGAGGCAGCAATGCTAATTGCTGAGCCACCATGTCACCTATGCCATCCAGTTTTAATAATTAAAATAGTCCCATTTGCCTGTGTTTGTTTCATATTCCCTCCATACCTATTCCATGTACCTGTCTAAATGCTTCTTAAATGACAAAATGGCATTTGTTTCCACTATTACCTCTGGCAGCCTATTCCAGACCTCTGTGTGAAAAAACTGCCCTTCAGGATCCTTTTGTATTTCTCCCATCTCACCTTAAACCTATGCCCACTAGTTTCAAATTTCCAAAACAGAGGGAATAGCTGTTTGCTATCTACCATATCTATGCTTCTCATGATTTTATACACCTTTATAAGGTCACCCCTCAGTCTCCTACACTTGAGGAAAAAAGTCCCAGCCTATCTAATCTCTTTTTGTTACTCAAACCTTCCAGTCCAGGGGTAGCATCCTCATAAAACTTTTCTGCACTCTTTCTAGTTTAATATCTTTTCTATATCAGGACAACTCGAACTGCTTGCAGTACTCAAAATGTGGCCTCACTGACATCTTGTACAGCTGCATCAAGACACCCCAACTCTGTGGGCGACATGGTGGCTCACTGGTTAGCACCACAGCCTCACACTGCTAGGTACCTGGGTTCAATTCCCACCTCGGGTGACTGTCTGTGGGAGTTTGCACATTCTCCCTGTTTCTGTGTGGATTTCCTCTGGGTGCTCTGGTTTCCTCTCATAATCTAAAGATGCCCAGGTGAATTGGCCATGCTAAATTGCCCATAGAGTTAGGTGCATTAGTAAATGTAAAGTGGGGGTGGGTTGCTCTTCAGAGGGTCAGTGTGGACTTGTTGGGCTGAAGGACCTGTTACCACACTGTACGGAATCCAATCTATATTCGATGCTCTGATCCATGAAAGCAAGCGTACTGAAAGTCTTCTTCACTGTTCTGTCTACCCCAAACTCCACTTTTAAAGATCTATGAACCTGTACCAATAGATCTCTTTGTCTTATAACACTCCCCAGGGCCCCACTATTGACTGTGTAAGTCCCATCCTGTTTTGACCCACCAAACTGCAACACCTTGCAGTTATCTAAACTAAACCTCATCTGCCATTCCTCAGCCCACTAGCCCAGTTGATCAAGATCTTGCTACATTCCCAGATAACCTTCTTCATTGTCCACTATAACAGCAATCTTGATGTCATCCAAAAACTTACGAACCATACCTCCTAAATTCTCACCCAAATCATTTATGTAAATGACGAATGACAGTGGACCCAGCACTGATCCCTTGGCATGTCGCTGGTCAAATATCTCCAAACTGAAAAAAACAACTCTTTACAATCACCCTCTGTCTTCTACTGTCAAGCCAATTTTGCATCCAATTGGCTAGCTCTCCATGGATTCTGTGAGATTTAACCTTACTCAACAACCTACCATGCATAACCCTGTCAAAGGCCTTGCTAAAACGTGGTAGACAATGAGTACCACGTTGCCCTACTCTCGATTCTTGGTCATTCCTTCAAATAACTCAATCAAATTCATGAGACATGATTTCCCATGCACAAATCCATGCTGACTATCCCAAACGAGTTCTTGCCTCTACAAATGCCTGACCTTATCTCTCAGAATCCCTTCTCACAACTTAACCCTATGGACATTAGGCTCAGTGGTCTGTAGTTCCTAGGCATTTCCTTGCAGCATTTCTTAAATAATGGCACAACATTAGCCACCTTCTAACCTTCAGGCATTTCACCCATAGTTGTCGATTTTGCAAATATCTCTGGTAATGGCCCCACAATTTCCTCCCTAGCCTCTCACAAAGTCCTGAGATATACTTCATTACGTCCCAGGGATTTATCTACCTTAATGTTTTTTAAGATTTTCAGGACCTCGTTCTGCGTAATGTGGACTCTCTTCAAGACATTGCTATTTGTTTTGCCAAGTTCCCTTGCATCCAAGCCTTTCGTGATGGTTAATACTGATGAGAAATGTTAATTTAGGATCTCACCCATCTTTTGCGGTTCCGTACACAGATGACCTTGTTGATTTTTAAGAGGCCCTATTCTCTCCCTAGTCACTCTTTTGCCCTTCATGTACTTGCAGAATCTCTTTGGATTCTCCTTTACCTTATCTACCAATGCAATAAAGACAAGGTCCCCCTTTTCCTCACCTACTACCCCACCAGTCTCCGCATCCAATGCTTCATCCTTAAATACTTTCGCCAATTCCAACTAGACCCTACCACCAAGAACATCTTCCCATCCCCGTTCCTCTCGGCCTTCTGCAAGGATTATACTTTTCGCCAATACTTGGTTTGCACCAGAGTGCCCACCAAACCCTCCCAAACCCCCAGGTACCTACCCCTGCAACCGGAAAAGGTGTAAAACCTGCCAGTCCACCACCCCCCTCACCTCCATCCAGGGCCCCAAACAGTCCTTCCAAGTGAGAGAGAGGTTCACCTGCCTCTTCTCCAACTTAGTTTACTGCATCAGGTGCTCCCGATGTAGTCTCCTCTGCATCGGATAGACCAAATGTAAACTTAGGGAATGGTTCACTGAGCATCTCAGCCAGGCCCGTAGGGGCCGACCGGACCTCCCATTCATTGCCCATTTTAATTCCCCTTCTCACTGACTTTCCAACATAATCATCCTTATCCTCCTCCATTGTCACAACAAATCAAACTGCAAATTGGAGGAACAGCACCTCATCTTCCGCTTGGGTAGCCTACAGTCCGGAGGACTCAACATGGCGTTCTCCAATTTCAAATAACCTCCCTTCCCATCACCCAACTCTCTTCGCAGCCCTTCCCCCTCCCTTCCATTCCTCTCATCGACCCTCCCTTCTAGCCACCAACCAGATTCATTCCTCGCATCAATCAACCAAGTTGCACCGTCAACCTGTGTTCACCTATTCCCACCTCACCACCCTGCACCTCCACCCTCTTTACCTGAAGCTCCCACTACACCCACCCCTAGTCCTGAAGACGGATTACACCCAAAATATTGACTTCTGCACATCCTGATGCTGCCTGGTTGGCTATGTTCTTCTAGCCTCCTGCATGTCTACCTTGGAATCCAGTATCTGCAGTTTTTTTTGTCTCTAACCAAAGCCATCTCGTGTCCCATTTCAGCCCTCCTGATTTCTCTCTTAAGTATACTCCGACACCCTCCAAAGTCCCAGCTCCCTATATATGTCATCACCTCCTTCTTTTCCTTGACCAGGGCCTCCATAACTCTAATTATCTAGGATTTCCTACTCCTACCCTTCACTCGAACAGGAACATGCTGGCCCTGAACACTTATTAACTCACTTTTAAAAGCTTCCCACTCACAAGAGGTCCTTTTGCCTGCAAACAACCTCTCTCCAATCAACTTTTGAAAGTTCCTGTATAAGACCATCAAAATTGGCCTTATCCTAATTTAGAAATTTAACTTGTGGACCAGATCAATCCTTTTCCATAGCTATTTTAAGTCATTGGTCCCAAAGTGCTCCCCACTAACACTTCCATTACTTGCCCTACCTTATTCCCACAGAGGTCACGTTTTGCCCCTTTGCTTGCAGGGCCATCTATTGACTGCATGAGAAATTCTTCCTGAACATACTTAACATATTTCTCTCCATCCAAGCCTTTAACACTATGGCAGTCCCAGTCAATGCTAGGAAAGTTAAAAACCTTTACTATTAGAACCTCTTATTCGTGCAGTTACCTGCAATCTCCTCACATATTTGCTCCTCAATCTCCCGCTGACTACTGGGGAGATAGGCAGTCTTGAAGATAAAGAGCACAATGAATCAGGCATAATTACACTTACTTTACCATTCAGCTAGATAGCTAAAATATCTGAAAACTTATTTGTACTTTGTTTTAAAATATAATATGCCAGTCCAAATTAACATAACATCAAAGAGGCAGTACATTTAGGAGACAGAGCACAACACTCAGGTACCAAGGGGCAAACATTCAAATGTCACAATAATTATATGTAAATAAATTAAATTTGACAGCATCCAGTACGCATTCTGTCCAGAAAATGTTATGATCATAGAATAGCATCTAATGAGGAAAACCAAGAATGTTTGCATTGTGATTATGTTACTTGTCTAAAAACATCCAAATAACTAGAAGAATAATCTAAGAATCATGAGTGTAAACCCCATCACAGCATTTGGACATTTAAATTTAGCTAATGCAATAAATATGGAGTGAAAATCTGACATGAGTAATAATAATTATGGCCATGTCAATATTCAAACATGGGTTGACAAATGGGAAGGAATATAGGTGTCACATAAATGCCAGTAAATGACAATCACCATCAAGACAGATCGAACCATCTTCCCTCGAGATCCAATAGCATTACAATCACTCAATTCCCCCCATTATCAACATCTCAGAGTTATCATCATCTGAACTGAATTGAATCAGCTATTTAAATACTGCTGCTGCAAGAGCTGCTAAGCTGCTGGGAACCATACAACAAATAACCACCTCCTGTCTACCCGAAGTTTGTCACTATCTATAAGGCGCAAAATGAGCAATTCAAAGGAATACTCTGCTCTTACCTGGATGCATATGGCTCTAAGAACACTCACATATCTCAGTATCATCCAAGCTTGCTTGATCAGCCTCCCATCCTACATCTTAAAAATTCATTCCCTCTATCACTGCTATACAATGTCAGTAGGGTACATCCTGATGTCCAAAAGTAACTTGCCAAGCTTTCTTCAACAGCAACTTCCAAACTTGTGACATTTGGAACCTAGAACATGCAATCTATAAGTTCTCTTCCAAGCCAAACACCATCCTGACTTGGAACTGTATCACCAGTTCTTCCAGTGTCAATGGATCAAAATTTGGAACTCCCTTCCTAATGATACTATGGATATACCTACACAAAAAGGACTGCAACAGTTCAAGCCCGTGGCAAGCTAGCAACATCTCAAACACCATTACGAATGTGAAACAAACAGTGGTTTAACCAGTGATGCCCATATTCAACTCTTTTAAAAACATTAACAACTACCCACTTATTATAAACATAAAACATTTCGGGAAGGATATCAATTGTCCTTTCTCAGTCTAGCTTCAACACATTAGTCTGCGCCACTATTCAATCATGGATGATATATTTCTCAACTCCATTCTGCTATCATATCCCTCTAACCCATGATCCACTTACTAATCAAAAACCTAATCTCTGTCTTAAATACAACTCAAAAAAACTAATCTCTGTCTTAAATACAGCTCAACAGCCTTCTGCAGCAATGAGTTCCACAGAGCCACCATCCTCTGGATGAAGAAATTCCTCCTCACTTCAGTAATAAAGAGTCATCTCCTCACTCTGAGGTTGTGCCCTCAGCTCCTAGTCTCTCCTATTAATGGAAACATCTTCTCCACATCTACTCTATCCAGGCCTCTCAATACTCTATAAGTATTAATGAAATCCTCCCCCTCATCCTTCTAAACTACATTGAGTACAGACTCAACCTCTCTTTATATGACAAGCCCTTCATGTCTAGGATCATTCTGGTACACCTCCTCTGGACACCCTCCAAGGCCAGCACATTCTTCCTTAGATATGGGGCCCAAAACTGCTCACAATATTCTCCATGCAGTCCGACCAGAGCCATATACAGTCTTAGCAGCGCATCTTTGCTCTTGTATTCGAGCCTTCTTGAAATGAATAGTAACATTACATTTGTCTTCCTAACTGCTAAATGAACCTGCGTGTTAACCTTACAAGAATCCTGAACTATAACTCCTAAGTCCCTTTGTGCTTCAGATTTCCCAAGCCTTTCCCCATTTAGAAAATAGTCTACGCCTCTATTCTTCCTGCTAAAGTGCATAACCTCACACTTATCCATACTGTGTTCCATCTGCTACTTCTTTGCCCACTCTTCTACCCAGTCCAAGTCCTTATTCAGTCTCCCCACTTCTTCAACACTATCTGCCCCTCCACCTATCTTTGTATGATCTGCAAGCTTGCCAACAATTCCTTCAATTCCCTCATTCAGACTGTTAATATTTCATGTGAATAGCTGTGGTCCCAACACTGAGCCTGTGGTCACTGGTCACTGGTTGCCATCTGAGAAAAAGACCCAATTGTCCCTACTTTCTGCTTTGCGCCAGTCAGCCAATCCTCTAACCATGCCAATACCTTGCCCCTAACACCATGGGTTCTTCTCTTACTAAGCATCCTCTTGTGTGGCACCTTGTCAAAGGCTTTCTGGAAATCCAAATAGAGCACATCCCCTTACTCTTCTTTGTCTAACTTGCTCATGACCTCTTCAAAGAATTCTAACAGATTTGTCAGGCATGACCTCCCCTTGATGAAGCCATGCTGACCCGTCCTATTTTACCACGCATGGACTCCAGACCAACATCAATGCGCTTTTTCTTGTTCACAGGATATAGGTGTCACTGGCTAGACGAGCATTTAATTACGATCCCTAATTGCCCAGAGTTAAGAGCCAATCATATTACTGTAAGTCTGAGGACACATGTAGACCTGATTAGGTAAAGATGGCAGATTGCTTTCACTCAAGGATATTGGTGAATCAGACAGGTTTTATGACAATTGAAAGTGATCACATGATCATCATTAGGCTATCATTTTAATTCCATTTTTTATTTTAACAACTGAACTCAAATTTCACAAGGTGGGATTTGAGCCCATGGCCAAGAACATTAACCTGGAGTTCTGGATTAATAGTCCAGTAACATTACCACTACACCACCAGCTCCCCACCGGGTTGACTCCTAACTGCCCTGTGAAATGATCATTCCACTGAGCAAATCCACTGTGAAAAAGCCTAAGAAAAAGCCTGAACAGATGATTCTCCGCCTTCACTTACCTCAAGGCTTGTTTGTTTTTGCTGCTGGCAAGAAAATGGGGGAGGAAAGGAGGAAAATATTCAAAACCTTTGGAGTAAACAAAATCTGCAGGTAATGACACTGTAAAATGACACATCAAAGCAGTCCAAAACACAAATGAATAAATCCCAACTTGGGATGGCTTAGCTCAGTCTTAATATCTACTACTAAAGATCAAAAGATCCTTTCACTTCAATGATTCACTTTATCTGGATGTATGAAGACTGTGGATTCCAAACGAAAAGCCGAAGTAAACCATAATTGACAGACATTTGCATGAACTTGTATTGAATTCAAACTTTAATGAAATCTTCACATGCCCTGTGGCTATTTTCTTCTCCTTCCTTTGACACACACAGCATATAAAATGTGTAAGAAACTGGGCTTGAGCATCGCTAGGGGTGGCACAGTGGCTCAGTGGTTAGCACTGCTACCTCACAGGGACCTGGGTTCAATTCCTGCCTCGGGCATTTGTCTGTGTGGAATTTTCACATTCTCCCCGTGTCTGCTTGGGTTTCCTCCGGGTGCTCCAGCTTTCTCCCACAGTCCAAAGATGTGCAGGTCAGGTGAATTGGTCATGATAAATTGCCCATAGAGCTAGGTGCATTAGTTAGGGGGAATGGGTCTGAGTGGGTTACTCTTCGGAGGGTCGGTGTGGACTAGATGGGCTGAAGGGCCTGTTTCCACACTGTAGGTAATCTATTCTAATCTGCCTGATTCTCTGATGCCCCTTTTGTCATATCTTCACCTGAATCATCGTACAGTTGATCAGATGGCCTTTCCTGGTTGAGAGGTGAACATTTATGATAGTTAACATTAAATGGAATTAATTTGAGTACTCCATTCGGCAATTCTTCCAGAAACAAAAACAGAAATTGCTGGAAAAGCTCAGCAGATCTGGCAGCAGCACCTTACTGCTGTTGCAGGAGGGAAGAGAGGGTGTGGGCAGAAGTGTAGGCAATAGGTCAGACCCAGATGGGGACCCTGTCAACAACGGTGCTGGGGAATCCTCAGTTGAAGATGAAAGTGGACATGTTGGAGGCTCCTTTGTCAAAGTTAGCATCATCAGAACATAGCAATAGAGGAAGTGGGAGAATGGAATGGAGTCTTTACGGGAAACAGGGTGCGAGGATGCATAGTCCAGGTAACTAGGGGAGTCAGTGGGTTTTTCGTGGATACTAGTGGCCAGTCAATCCCCAGAAACGGGAACAGAGGTGTTGAGGAAGGGAGAAGAGGAATCAGAGGTGGACCTGGTGAAAATGAGGGCAAGGTGGAAATTGGAAGCAAAGTCGATAAACCTTTCCAATTTTGGATGAGAGAGGGAAGCAGCACCGATGATATCATTGATATACTGGAGAATGGGGGCCAGAGTAGGACAGGAACAAGGAATGTTCCATGTATCCCATAAAGAGACAGGCATAACTGAGTCCCAAGCGAGTACCCATGGCCATCCCTCTGACCTGAAGGAAGTGAGAGGAGTTAAAAGAGAAGTTGCTGAGGATGAGGATGAGCTCTGCCAAGCTGCAGAGGGTGGTAGTGGTTGGGGATTGGTCAGGCCTTTGCTCCACAAGAAAGCAGAGAGCCCTGACCATCCTGGTGACAGATGGACATGCACATCCATGGTAAACTGGAGGTGGCTGGAACATGCAAACTGGAAATTCCGAAACTGGTGTAAAGCAACATAGGAATTGCAGATGTAAGTGAGCAGGGACTGGACCAGCAGAGAAAAACAGAGTCAAGGCAAGAAGAGATGAGTTCTGTGGGGCAGGAACAGGCAGAAACAATGGGTCTGCCTGGGCAGTCTGGTTCATGGATTTTCAGATGGAGGTGGAAGCAAGCTGTGTGGGATTGCTGGGGGATTATCAGCTTGGAAGCAATTGGTGGGGGGAGATCGCCAGATGAAATGAGATTAGTGACCACTGTGGACACAATGTTCCATGGTGGGCTCATGGTCCATGGGGAGATAGGAGGAGGTATCTGAGAGCAGGCGCTCAGCCTCTGCAATGTAGAGATCAGTCCGACAGACTACAACAGCACTAGCCTTAGCAGCCTGATTAATTACAAAGTCAGTACTGGATCTGAGCACATAGAGTGTGCTCATTTCAGAGGATGATAGGTTGGAATGCATGAGCAGGACAGAGAAATTGAAGTTTCTTGTTGACAGTTCTCAAAGAACAGGTTGGGTGCAGATAAAAGGCCAGAGGGAGGATTCCAGGTCAAGGGAGTGTGTTGGTGCTGGTCGAAGGGGTCTGTGGGACGGGGAGAGGATTCTTGCCCAAAGAAATGGCACGGAGGCAAAGATAATGGAAGAAGAGTTCAACGTCATGTCATGCCCAAAAGGTGGGCACGCAGAAAGATAAAACTGAAACTTTACTGAGACCTTCCAGAAATTTATTGATTATCTAACAGTGCAGAAGATAAAGGGTTTGGGAGTCACAGGTCAAAGCTGAGTGAAGGTGAGGACCAAATTGGGTTCAGCCACTTCAAAATGTATAGCAAGATCGCCTGTGAGAGGTTTACTCCCTCTTCCATCCCCCTTCTCTCAGACACAATTCTCTTTCACTACACTACAATTTATGCACTTGTTATGTTCATTATCTTTCTTTCATCTGTCATCCATCACCAATCTAACACAAATCCTGTGGTGATAGGTCAGCAATATTACGTCAGGTGTGAATTCACTAAGAGCTGTGGCTGGGAGCCCGAAGACAGGAAGCGGAGGCCACACAGTTGTCTTTCTCAGGAAGGAAGCAAAGTAGAACTCAGCAGCCATCTGAATGACAATTCAGGACTATTCTATTCATCTTGTGTGAGGAAGGACTCGGAAAAGGACCTTTTAAAATTGTCTGCTCCACTTCCCTGGCCAGCTAGCTGCAGCTAGCAGGGTCACATAAACCATTTCAATTCAGAATGTAAAGGGAACACTAATCATCAATGGCACATGGACAATGACCCAGGTGACAAACTGGAGAGAAGAATTGCATTTATTGGTAAAATTGGCTTAATATAATGTCTCAGTGTCAGAACTCATCTAGCTGAGAAGGATCAGCTCAAGGAAGGATCAGCAAGTTACACAATCTTTTGGAATAGCCATGGAAAAGAAGATCAACACAAAGCTGACGTAGGCTTTGCAGTAAAGTGCTATCTCAGCAGTAAGTTGGCTTGGATTCCCAAAGGGGGAAATGATGGAAATTAAACTCCTTTTACACAGTAACTCACATCAGTGTGTCAGCCCTGATGGATTCTTGGATAACTGTGTATGATGACCTCTTTGGTCAGACAATTATTCTTGGTGGCTTCAACACAAGAATTGGTAAGGATAACCAGGTGTGGGAAGGGCTCAATGGAGAAACAGGAAGTAAAAGCAGTAATATGTGCTGAGCATAACCATCAATATAATTTTCCACACCTCTAATCACAGCAAGATGTCATGATTTCAATCCCTGCTAAATGCACCGAATTGCCAGATTTCTCCAGGCAGAACTAACAAAGGCCATGCACAGCACTGACTGCCAGACAGACCACCATCTTATCATTTTCAAGTTAAACATTTAAATGTTACCAGAACATGAAGGTTCAAAAGCATTACACAGTCCCAAGGCTCAAATAGGCTGCCATTAAGAATTTTTTCTCAGAAACCTGACAGACACTTGTGTTGTAAAAAGGGACACTTGCTGTGTCGCGGATGTCTGAAAAACTTTCAGGGATATAATGTACTACACCTCTGTCGAGGCCCTTCATCCTATGCAGTCCAAAGATCTGCAGGTTAGGTGGATTGGCCATGTTGCCCATAGTATCCAGGGTTGTGCAGACTAGGTGGGTTAGCCATGGGAAATGTGGGGTTACTGGGACAGAGTTGGGGGTTCAATCTTGATGGGATGCTCTGCAGAGGGTCAGTGTGGACTCAATGGGCCGAATGGCCTGCTTCCACACTGTAGGGAAATGATCTACTTCAAGTAAACATCAACATTGGTTTGATGAAAACTAGCTTCTCTCCTAGAAACTACTGGTGGAATACAAATGGTCTTGAAGGTTTTTATCTCAATGAAAAATCAATCAAATCCAGCATGACACCTACTAAAACACCAACAGGACAGGCTAGTGTGAGTTCAGAGAGAACTTGGCTGGATCAGAAAACAGCTGAACTTCAGTAAAACAAAGAATGCAAAACTGAGAGAGTCACAACTGAGTTAGACTGTTCATGTAGCCAGAATGCCTGACGTTCATTCACCAAATTGAATCTCCGATGGGAAGCATGGGCGTGCTCACAAGGTACTATGGACAGATAAGGACACAGTGAAGGCTGAACTTAGATGTTTTTACGTTTCCTTTGAGTTCCTGGAAAAGCTTGCCCGAAATTTCTGAACCTGGTCCAAACAAATGAAAAAGGCTGCAGCTTCCTTTGAAAGCACGTGGTCAGTTACAGTCTCCAGTCTGCTGAACAGACTGCTGAAATTCAATGGTCACTTTGGTGTAATTATTTCATTACTGACCAGAGGGAGAATTAGATGAACTTGTCTGGTTCCTTTTGAGCTGAGCAGGAAAGAAGCAATAATACAGGAGGAAAGAACAATTTAATCAATGAATCAAATTATTACAAAGTTCCACTTTGATTTAGAACTCTCTCAGACTGATATGGAAATCTACCTCTTCAAGCCTCAGGCAGTAACTGCATAGACACTTGCACTGATTTCTCTCAGTATGATCCAGAGTTTATATGGGAATGGTGATGCAGATTAGCTTTTCCTGACCTTTTGAATGCTAAAAAAGCAAACATCTAAGTTCGCTGAGATATAAGAACTGTGTAAAGGTCTGTGCGCATCTCTGTGTGGTGAGAGCAAGATATTGAATAGTAATTTGTTGTTCTCTATTTTGAAGGTGACCTCCACAAGTAAGTGCTCCAACACAGGTTACAGAAGAATTAAATCTTTTTGTTTTATATTTTAGAGCTAATCTTTCACCAATGACAGAGAGGTGTGGTCATGTCCTATTCCCTGGCCATGAATCTGTTTTGCAGCCAATATGATTGTTTGATTGAGTCATTTGACTGTACTTGCTGTCAGCCTTGACTTGAGTGCTGATATTTTTCACCTCTATTAAAAAGGTCATAGGTTCGATTAAAACTCCAGTACGGTATTGCGGAAGTGCTGCACTGTCAGAGGTACCAACTTTCGAATTAAACATTACACTGTTAAATCTAGGTCTCTCGGATGGGCAAAATACTTTTTGCACAAAATGATGAAAAGCAAAGGTTTCCGAGGCATCCTTTCACAAGTTATTATGACCCATTTACCACCTTTACAAACAGTGTCTTTTGGATCATAACAACTTACTGATTAATTCATCTTTTCTCAACTTACCTCTCACTTTTTTCACAGTGATCTCAAACCGGTGTCCTTCAGTTAACCATCTTCCTGCAACCAAAAACTCTTCCACATTTGCTCTGTCAAATGTCTCCATGATTTTGAACAGCCCCACTAAAACTCCCTTGAAGCTTCTCTGCTCTCTAGTATTTCCACATTACTGCTGCTTCCTTGATAACTCTAAACAGTATGAGGCTGAAGCAGACTGCTCACAACCTTGGCAGCACAGACCCAACAAAATGAATTCCCAACCACATAGACACTCCGCCATTAAGGCCATTGATTCCACATCCAAACCATCTCCTAACTCTACCTATAGTGGTCAGGGTCAGGGCTTCCATATCAATACTGTGGATGATGGTCAGTCTGCAGGTCTAGTGTAAGCAGTAAGGAGATTAGTAGTAGGTCAGTCAGGGAGCTGCACAGAGATCAGGCAAAACTCATCATTCATTGGCTTGGGCTTCCTTCCAGGTCAGTCAGTGGGTGAGCTCTGGTCAGTCCTAGGGTCAGCTCACTGGAAGGAAAGTTGAGTTATCAGGGGCCACTGATGTGGTCAGAAAGTTGGGAAGTCCATTGTGGTACTTTGCTGAGGCAGTTTGCAGTGGTGTAATAAGGGGACAATAATTTTGACAAAGGGCATTGCAACATAAAAAGGTGGGAGACAACACCGCATTGGGAGATACTGGGTTCTACAGGAGGGGAACCACCGACAGTCATCCAAAGTGGGAACAGGCATCAGAATGATTGGCAAGGCTAAACTGTAGGCTGGGCATTAATTGGGAGATTTAGATTTAAATGAAAGAGTTGGGTGGGAATGTTTGCAGGCTGAGAACTGACAAGGTGAACAAGGAGCATGCAAAGAAGAAAAGAACACAAAGGTTTAGGTGGGTCACTTGATTGACAGGTTGAACCTGTGACTCACTCTGCTTAGCAAAATCTCTGTTATATTTTAATCCTTACCCATTTTGGAAATGCACAATGTAAATTAAAAATGGCTGCCATCACAGAGTGGGTAGAGTAAATGTTTTTTGTCTGAGTAGACAGCTTCAACTTATCCTTACCTCCAAGGGTAAATTGCAACAATCAGGCATTGAGTACATGTTTAAGATAGCTGTAATCATTGAATTCTGGATGTAAAACATGCAATGACAATTATGTCGGATCAAATCCTGGCCAAAAGCAATCTTGACTATGTCATTGGTTACTACAAATTGATCACAGTCATCTTTGTGAAGCAGAAGTCATCACAGGAGACCAAAGTGTCATCTGCTGGTCATAATTTGCAAAACCAATCCGAGATCTCAGATGCTGCAAAGAACATGGAGCTGATCACATCTCAGTTTGAACCAGAGGTATTTGGCAACATACTCCAATATGCAATGTTGCCTTTCTTGGATTATGCAGTGTTGGATGTCAGGATGATGGATAAGGCTTCCTATTATAATCCTACTGTGCACAGTCTCCCAGGGTATTTGTGTGACATGGTTTGTGCTGCAAAGATTGGAATAATGCCCACTCTGTCAAAGGTCCATAGCAATGCATTTCATAGACCTCCTTTTTCAGAGTCCTCCATGCCCCACTGAATCAAGGAACATGTTAAATGTGTGATTTGTGTGATTTGAATGCTGACTGATTGCATTACGAAGGACATGTTTCTGATACTCTCCACCCAGATTCATTGTAACTATGACCACTGGATCCAGCTGCAGCAGGGGTCGTTGTCACTGTGGCCACAGTACAAGCAATGTACAGAGAAATTGAAGAGGAACAAATGCATCAGCAAGCCAGGAACCAATAGCACCACCAAGCCACCGTCAATAGCCTCCAGATGAAGAAAGGTTCCCTCAGGGCGCAAAGGCAGCACAGGAGGCCCAGTATAGACCACCCTCAATGCCATTTCTTCCAGATGAGTGAGGTGCATTGTCACTGTCGTCAAATGATATTCTGGATCACTGTCACAGAACTGTAGCATTTGCTGGAGTGGACCTATGGCTAGAAGTACTTGTCCATCAAGGTGGAAGCTGCACTAAATCATTGTGTTTGGCTGCTTTCAAGGTTGCCATGGAGACTTCTGTGGGATCGCTCAATCCGTGACCCACAAATGGATCAAGACTATTAACAGTGTAATTTGTGATAAATCAGACTTCTTGCTTTACCATGATGTGTTACAGATTGGGAAGTAGGTTTTGCCGATATAGCTATCTCATCCCTATTGCAAGGCAGTATAAACTGTACAGAAATTGCATGGAGAGTGCCATAATCATGATACTGTTGAATTCAATAGAAAAAGGTTCCATTCCATTAACATTAAAGTCATTTACAGTCATTGGTGCTATATCTTAGAAGTCTGTCAAGTACCCTCGAAGTTTCTACGATGCCAAATTTTCTTCCGTGCAGTCACTTGTACTGCAATGTGAGTAGGTTGTATCACTGAAGAGAGCATCATTACAATCCTCATTTTGAGCTTTACTCAATATTTGGACCTATGTAACACCTGCTGTTGGTTCGCGATTAGCAATTATAAAGACTGTATCTTGTTTAATGCCTTCTCTGTCTCTCTAAATGTGGACTGAAATACATAAAGAACTGTTTTAAAACAAGGATTGCTGTAAGAATGCTCATGTTTTGAAAACTCGTAAAATGACAACTCATTGTAGGCACTGTTTACACAGCTGCTTGTTTGAGCAGTAGTTAAAGTGTGGCTACAGATGAACTGGAATGGAGGGCTGTGTAGAAATAGAGCTTTTGTTGGTACAAAGAGCTAATTGATCTGTGGGATAGTGACCAGTTCTTAATAAGAAAGGCTTTTTGCCTGCCAAGAAAGATGAGATTGATTTAGGGTGTAGGTTTGCTCGCTGAGCTGTAGGTTTGATATCCAGACATTTCATTACCTGGCTAGATAACATCATCAGTGGCGACCTCCAAGTGAAGTGAAGCTGTTGTCTCCTGCTTTCTATTTATATCTTTCTCCTGGATGGAGTTCCTGAAATGGTGTTTTTTTTCATCCGTGTGTAGGGCTATGAGGGAGAGGGGGTCGTGTCTTTTCGTGGCTAGCTGGTGTTCATGTATCCTGGTGGCTAACTTTCTTCCTGTTTGTCCTACGTAGTGTTTGTGGCAGTCCTTGCATGGAATTTTATAGATGACGTTGGTTTTGTCCATGGGTTGTACTGGTTCTTTTAAGTTTGTTCATTTTTGTTTGAGACTACATGTATTTGGGAAGGCAAGGACTGATTAAGGATAGTCAACATGGCGTTATGCCTGGGAAATCATGTCTCACAAACTTGATTGAGTTCTTTGAAGAAATAATAAAGAGGATTGATGAGGGCAGAGCGGTAGATGTGATCTATATGGACTTCAGTAATACGTCTTTGTTTGCCTGATTCTCTTCCACTTATTGAGGTAAAGAGAGAGATAGAGATCTGGCTTGCTTGTAGGCTTTTTGAGTTATGACTGCCCTACAAAGTTCTCTCAGTTTTGTGACAAATCTACCAGTTAAAATCAATCTAAAACTGTAGCTAGATGGTTTATTTCCTTTGCAAACAAAAAGTACCCGTTGCCAGTTGGTCTCAAACCCAGTTTCTCCAAACGTTACACACTCATGTATAATCAATTAGTGAACACCACCCAATAGACAATAGGTGCAGGAGTAGGCCATTCTGCCCTTCGAGCCTGCACCACCATTCAATATGATCATGGCTGATCATCATTAATCAGTATCCTGTTCCTGCCTTATCTCCATCACCCTTGATTCCATAACCCTTATCTCCATACCCCAGTTCCACTTTTAGTTCAAGTTGTTAAAAAGCTGAGTATATTCTTTGCACCACAGCAGTCCAAATTTCCACTTCCCCGTTCATAGTACAAATAAAATATGTGGACCTGACAACAATGCCTGGTCTCTTTCAGAGACAGATACTCCATTACAATTTTACATACCTTCAGTACAAAGAGTTATATTACATTCATCCCTCTTTTCAGACCTGACACTTTCTTGACACTAGCAATCCTTTCCATGAGACAGTCAGATAATTACTGAATTGCAACAACCTAGTTGATCTTGGAGATTTACTTTCCCATTTTTTTTTCTTGACAGTAATGCGAATTCTTAATCTTTTGTTCCTTATTCATTTTGCACGGTGTGTGTTACCCAGGAAAGATTATTTGCATAACCTTCAATGTCCAATTGATTAGAAATTATCCGAAAACATTTGGCAAATTTTTGGTAACCCCTATTTAAAAGAGCCAAGGTTCTCTAACTACAAAGCCTTAACTCATCTTCACACGCTTGGCATTCCTGACCAAAGGACAAAATGTCCCATTTTCACCCACCAGAAATATTATGAAACAGGGTCCACTTGTCAGTAAGGCGTTCGACAAGGTTCCCCATGGGAGACTGATTAGCAAAGTTAGATCTCATGGAATACAAGGAGAACTTGCCATTTGGATACAGAATTTGCTCAAAGGTAGAAGACAGAGGGTGGTGGTGGAGGGTTGTTTTTCAGACTGGAGGCCTGTGACCAGTGGAATGCCACAAGGATTGGTGCTGGGTCCTCTACTCTTTGTCATTTATGTAAATAATTTGGATGTGAGCATAAGAGGTATAGTTAGAATGTTTGCAGATGACACCAAAATTGGAGATGTAGTAGACAACGAAGAAAGTTACTTCAGATTACAACAGAATATTGATCAGATGGGCCAATGGGCTGAGAAGTGGTAGATGAATGGGAGGTGCTGCATTTTGGGAAAGCAAATCTTAGCAGGATTTATACACTGAATGGTAAGGTCCTAGGGAGTGTTGCTCAACAAAGAGACCTTGGAGTGCAGGTTCATAGCTCCTTGAAAGTGGAATCGCAGGTAGATAGGATTGTAAAGAAGGCATTTGGCACGCTTTCCTTTATTTGTCAGAGTATTGAGTACAGGAGTTGAGAGGTCATGTTGCGGCTGTATAGGACATTGGTTAGGCCACTTTTGGAATATTGCATGCAATTCTGGTCTCCTTCTTATCGGAAAGATGCTGTGAAACTCGAAAGGGTCCAGAAAAGGGTTGGAGGATTTAAGCTATAGGGAGAGGTTGAATAGGCTAGGGCTGTTTTCCCTGGAGCATTGGAGGCGGAGGGATGACCTTATAGAGGTTTAATAAAATCATGAGGTGCATGGATAGGATAAATAGACAAAGTCTTTATGCTGGGGTGGGGGAGTCCAGACTAGAGGGCATAGGTTTAGAGTGAGAGGGGCAAGATACAAAAGAGACCTAAGAGGCAGATTTTTCACTGAGGGTGATACATGTATGGAATGAGCTGCCAGAGGAAGTGGTGGAGCCTACTACAATTGCAACATTTAAAAGGCATCTGGATGGGTTCATGAATAGGAAGGGTTTGGAGGGATATGGGCCGGGCGCTAGCAGGTGGGACTAGATTGGGTTGGGTTATCTGGTCGGCATGGACAGGTTGGCCCAAAGGGTCTGTTTCCGTGCTATACACCTCTATGACTCTATAACTGTTTTCTGCAGCTAGAGTCTAATAGCTTCTAATAAATAGTCATTTTATTTTTGTTTTTATTTTCATCAAGCACAGAAACCTGATCCATGATGTCCATCAACTTGGATCTAAAAGATAGGGAAATAGAGATTTTTTTTGTGTACCTTTCAACAATGTTAACTTTCATGATGACTCCAGAAATAGCAGGGTTGGATTTCCTGTGCATTACCCCAGTGGCAGAATAACACACTCAGAAGTAAAAACTGTCTTCTACTTCCCCAGCCTAGGAGTGCTAAAGCTCCACAATTGACCGATCAGAGATCAGCCACCAGGACTGGGATTTCAACCTCAAAACTTCTTAATCCAAGTGGTTCAATATTATTGATTCACTAAACTTTAATTTAATCCAAGTTTGAAAAGAAATCTTTATTTGGGCTGTATGTCTCACTGAGTTACCCAGACAGTTAATACAACACTTTACTGACTAAAGTTAACCATGTGGAAAGTACTCTAGTGCAGAGAAAATAATACTGATGAATAATATATGTTTTTCTTGACAAAATGAGAAGATTCTCCACTAATTCGCATTAAATAATTATTTAAGATACTACATTTTCAGGAATAATTTGCATCATGTTCAAATGTAAATGTAAGAGATGGCCAGTGAAATTTATAGTTATCTTAAACTGTAAATCTGACCTAGAAACATAAAAAATCAGTTCTAATAACAGAGAAATATGCTACAGTGAAAAGCATTTCTCATTTTTTAACCAGTTTACATTTCCTTCCTCACTTTATAAAATGGTGGCTAATGTTTCACTGTGATCTCTGGCAGTTACTATTTGTCTTCATATTCCTCAGCTTTCATTGTTGTTCTATGTTCAGAAGGAAGCATCGGCAGAATACTTCACTGCACAGCTTCAAAACTTTCCTGCAACCCAATCTCATCTGAAATCCACAGATGCATACTTGCCAGCACGGATCACTGAACTCCAATTAACGATGCAAATAGCAGCTATATATTTCCTTCCTTGACACTGAGTGTACCTGCCTTGGTTTTGTGCATATCACACACATCTCTGGCGAAGAACTTTGTAGATTCAAGTCTAACACAAGCAGACAGGCTTGAAGAGCACTCAAATGCAACACTGAGAGAGTGCTGTACAGCCAGAAGTGTTGCATTTCAGATGAGACATTAAACCAAGGCATCAGTTGCCCTGTCAAAGAAATGTAAAAGATACCATGGTGCTATTCAAAGAAGAGCAGGGACGTTCTTTGTCTCCTAGCTAACATTTATCTCTCAGCCAACATCACCAAGAAGGCAGATTATCGGATCATTCATTTCACTATTAGTTATGGAATCCTGCAGTGCTGAAATTGTCAGCCACATTTCCCTACATTATAACAATGACTACTGTTCCAGGAATGTGTTTTCTTTTAAGACAAAGGATGGAATGTTCCCCTTATTCATTTCAGAAATGGGGGAAAATATGGGGAGAGCGGAAAAATTTGATCTTCCTGATTTTTCTTTCAAGTTTTAAATGTGACTTCAGAATCTCAACAGAGAAACGATGGCGCCACTTACCCTGCAGAGAGCAGAGGATCATGGGCCTCCTTACTTCGCTGCTTCATCCGGGACCTGGGCTGCAATTTGTGCCCAGGCTGGGAGGGTATAGTGGCATGGCCTCCTGAGGTGGGCAGCTGGAAAAGGACTGTTGTCCTCTTCTGCACCAACATCTCCAGGTCCCTGTCTGTAAAGTGGGGAATAAACTTTCCTTTCCTCTGGACTATGTCCTCAATGTTAAAGCCTAAGTTTCATAGCGTGTGAGGTTGTTCCTGACTTATACAGTGGGGTTTAGCTGGGCTTTAATTGTCATGTCAAAGGTGTGGAAGCTGGAAGATCCCAGCAGTGGTGAGCACCTCCACCTCTCCACTCACACAATTCTCTGAGCAAAACACTCAAGAGCCCATCGGGCTAATTGATGAGGGGAAGAGCAGAAGATTGCTTGAAAAAGATCACTCCAAACCCATTAATATGACTTGACAAATCTCTAACTGAAAATAGGAAAATCCTACGAATTTTCCTTTCCTTGGCTGGATTTGTTAAGAGAATCTGAGACCTTCTGCAGACAAATGAGCTTAGTCTGGAAGCAGAGAACTTGGGTTTTGCCAAAATAAAGGCACATTTTGTCTTGTCAAAGCTTCCACTTATCAAGACTATTCCCAAGAATACCAATTCAAAGGGAAATCCAACAAAGCAAAGCTTTAACCCAATTAAAGTCAACCTACTGATCTGGAATTTAAATAAAGCAGGGCAGTTAACTGTCCATCATCATTACCTGGTGCACGTTTTATGGAAATATCTCTGCCAAGCAGAGTTCACTTGTCAATCATCAGCATTCTCCTTTGATACAGTATAAATGTTGATTTTTCCCTTAAATTGGCATCCTTACAGAGCAAGGCAAAAATAATGGTTAAAATGTGTCTTTTTTTCAGCAATGAATAATTATCCTTTTTAAGGCACAGGTTGCCAGACAGATTAGCTACTGCACACTTCACAACATCTCAGGAAGTAAGATGAAAATAACCAATCAAGCTGCTGGGGTGTGTGAAAGACCCAATTTCCTACAAGTTGTCCCATCTGTCCACTCTTGGTCATCTGTGAATTTATAGACAGTGTTATCAATAATGTTATCAGGCAGCATTTACTCAGCTGTAATCTACTCTTCTTAAATTCTAAAATGAGGCATCAAAATGTAATTGCCTGTTTTGAAACAATAACTGCTGCAAAAATTAGTGCATGCGATCTCTGAAATGTACAAATGAGCAGTGACCTTGACCAAGCCAAAGAGAAGATTATGACAATGCTGTGCTTAAAAAAAGGGGTCAGCTTGCTCTCCCACTAGGTTCTTTCTTTGGAACTGATATGCCTAATTTTGCAAAAGTGATTAATCTTGAGAGAAAGCTGGCAGTGCACAAAGAGCTCTCAAAACATGAAGATGTGTTCTATACAATTGTATCCAGGTTAACAGCTGGAATAAATGGTGGCAAGGAGCTGGATAGTATTTAAGTTGAGAAAGATGGCACAAAGCTATGGATAGGGGGATTTGAGAATCCTTGTCCATGAATCACAAAAAAAGATAGCATTCAAGCTGAGTGGATAAAAGGAAAGGCAAATGGAACGTTGGCCTTTAATTCAATGAAAATGGAGTATACAAGTAGGCAGGTGTTGTTAAAACTATACAAGGCTCTAATCAGCCCACAGCTGGAATAAGACCATAAGACATAAGAGCAGAAATTAGGCTTTTCAGCCCATCAAGTCTGCTCTGCCATTCGGCAATGGTTGATAAGTTTCTCAACCCCATTCTCCTGCTTTCTCCCCATATCCCTTGATCCTCTTGATACTCAAGAACCTATCTATCTCTGTCTTAAATATCGTTAATGACCTGGCCTCCTCAGTTTTCTGTGGCAATGAAGTCCATAGATTTACCACTCTCTGGCTGAACAAGTTTCTCCTTATCTCCGATCTAAAAGGTCTTCCCTTTACTCTGAGTCTGTGCCCTCGTGTCCAAATCTCTCCTCCCAATGGAAACATCTTCCCAACATCCACTCCTCCAGACCATTCAGTATTCTGTATGTTTCAATTAGATCCCCCCTCAACCTTCTAAACTCTATCAAATATAGACCCAGAGTCCTCAAATATTCCTTGTATGTTAGCTTTTCATTCCCGGGACCATTCTCGTGGACCTCCTATGAACATGCTCCAGAGCCATTCACACCCGTCCTGAGATATGGGGCCCAAAACTGCACACAATACTCAAGATGTGGTCTGACCAGAGCCCTATAGACCTGCAGAAGTACATCTCTGCGTTTACATTCAAGTCCTCTCAAAATAAATGCCATAATTGCATTTGCCTTCCTAACTACTGACCCAACCTGCAAGTTTACCTTGCGAGAATCCTGGACTAGAACTCCCAAGACTCTTTGCATTTCAGACTTCTGAATTTTCTCCCTATTTAGAAAATAGTCCATGCCTCTATTCTTCCTACCAAAGTGCAGGATTTCATACTTTTCCACATTGTACTCCATCTGCCATTTCTATGCCCACTCTCCTCACCTGTCCAAATCTTTCTGCAGCCTCTCCACCTCCTCAATACTACGTGTCCCTCTAATTATCTTTGTATCATCTGCAGACCTAGCCTGAATACCCTCAATTCCTTCATCTAGATGTTTAATGTATAAAATAAAAAGTTGTTGTCCCAACACTGAGCCTTGTGGAACACCACTTGTCATCGGCTGCCACTCTCTGCTTTCTGCCAGACAACCAAGCTTCTATCCATGCTAGCACCTTGCCTCCAACACCATGGGCTCTGTCCTTACCCAGCAGCCTTCCCTGCGGCACCTTGTCAAAGGCCTTCATGAAGTCCAGGTAGATAGCATCCATTGGTACTCCTTGGTCTAATCTGCTCATTATTTCCTCAAAGAATCATAGCAGATTTGTCAGGCATGACCTTCCCTTGATGAAATCATGCTGACTTTGCCCTATTTTACCATACACTTCCAAGTATTCAGAATTCTCATCCTTCTCAATGGATTCCAGGATCTTACCCATGACAGAGGTTGGGCTAATCGGTCTGTAATTTTCCATCTTTTGCTTTACTCACTTTTAAACAGGGATGCCAAGTTAGCGATTCCCAGTCCCTGAGATCCTTCCCGATTCTAGCGATTCCTGAAAAATCACCAGTAACGTCTCCCTACCTCTTCAGGTGTCTCCCTTAGAACTCTGGGGTGTAATCCATCTGGTCCAGGTGATTTATCCAGCTTCAGTCCATTCAGTTTTTCTAGCACCTTCTCCTTGGTGATGGCCACCATACTCAGCCTGCAACCCCCACCGCCCACACCCCCCTTCCCCCACTTCCCCCAACTCTCTTAAACTTTTGGGATATTATTATATCTTCCACTGTGAAGACTGACACAAAGTAATTATTCAGTTCCTTAGCCATTTCCTTCTTCTCCACTACTATCTCTCCAGCACCCCAATGTCCACTTTTGCCCTTTATATATCTAAAGAAACTCTTATAGTCTTCCTTTATATTACAGACTCATGTACCCTGTCATAAAGCTGGTCCTATTTTTTCCTAAAAGCTGTTCCTTTTCTCAAGGATACTGTGTCCTTAGGCTTTTTCAGAGGGGTTCTAAAACCCTCGCAGCTCCAATTAGACTAGTTTGTACAGAGATGAAAGTGGATTTTGAGAGGCCTTTTGTTTATATGTAAACAGATGAGGCTTCAAGTCAAAGTGGTCATATTTTAGAAGTTACCTGTATAATGAAAGGGGAGTGGTCAGCTCTCTAGCTGAGCATTTCAGCCCAGGACTAGTTAGGAGTTCAGCTGTTTGGAAACAGGATGCAAAACTTTCTCTCTCCTTCTGTTCTTCTATCTTCAATCTGTAAGCATTTGTTCCATTTGTATGGGGAGTTTGCTTACTGGGACTGTTGTGTGTATTTGAAACAGCATAATTAAGTTTAGTTTGGATAGACTGAGTCCTGTAGGGGTTCTTTGTTCCATTGTTTGTGTTTCATTGTGTAATTTTGTGAATATATTTCTGTCTGTTTTAAAACCTGGTAGTCAACCTAGCTAACTTACTCCGGGTAATTTTCATTGTATATTTACCGAAACAAATTGCAAAGTTATGGTCTGGGCTGCCTGCTTAAGAATGTTTTAAGTGGTCTGGCCTAGTCCATAATAGATTAGGGGCTCTTTGCGGGATTTTAAACAGCGAGTGCTGGTGCTAGTATTTTTATTTCAGGCATTAGATTGGTTGGGTAGACAAAGCTTGGGATAGTAATGGCTCTTTCAGTCACCAAACGTTTTCTGCAAGTGGATGCAGTGACTTTGGAAGTTTTGCAAAAGGTGAATAAGACCAAGCTGCAGGAATTAGCAGAGAAGCTGGAATTGGACCTGCCTGCTTCTGTAAGGAAAGGAGAGATAATTACAGCAGTAGCTCAGCATTTAAACTTGCCGGAGAAACCCTCAGAATCTATAGAGAAGTCAAGAATTCAATTGCAAATGAAGCAGCTTGAGTTCGAGGTGAGAGATAAGGAAAGGGCAGAAGAAATGATGAGTTACGATTGACCCCTAAACAGGGAAATCGATGTTCCGGGCATAAGCCCTTCATCAGCCTCATGAAGGGTTTATGGGGTATAGGTTTGCTTGCTGAGCTGTAGGTTTGATATGCAGACGTTTCGTAACCTGGCTACATAACATCATCAGTGGTGACCTTCAAGTGAAGCGAAGCTGTTGTCTCCTGCTTTCTATTTATATGTTTATGCTCGAAACACCAATTCTCCAGCTCCTCGGATGCTGCCTGACCTGCTGTGCTTTTCCAGCACCACATTCTCGACTCTGATCTCCAGCATCTGCAGTCCTCACTTTCTCCTCAAAAAGAGAAGTTAACTTAAAAGGATGGAGATAAAGGCTAAAGGTAATTTTAGTGAGGAAGTAGTGTGAACTCAGGTGGAAGAGTAGAGAGTTAAAACAACGAGGTTAGCAGCCGAAGTGGCTGATGATTATCAGCTGGTCCATAAAACACGGTTTGGCTTCCAGAATCAATTTCAGTCCATGAGGGATAGAAACAGGGGCAAAGACAAATCCTCACCTGGATAGGAAAAGGTAGATCTCAGTGATAACTCAGTGATAAGGATAACTTACCACAGGGTAAAAAAGAAGTCCTTGAGGGGGGCAAGAAGTTAAAAACCTCCAGTGTTTTCATTGTAATAAAGCGGGCCAAATGAAAACACGGTGTTGGTGGGCTAGGAGAAAGCAAGATATAGGAAAACCAGACAAGCCTGGGAGTTTTGTTGGACTAGTAACAAGAAGCACAAGGGAAGTTAGAAAACTGCCTCAGAGTGTACAAGATGATCAGAGGTTGATTAAGGAGGAAGTTCCAGACCTGCTTAAAAATAGATATATGCAAGAGTAAAGTTTATTCACATAGACCAGGAGTAGCAGGTGAAGAGATTACAATATTAAGGGACACAGGATCCTCTCAGTCTGTGATGTTGAAGGATGAGGAGATATGTTCTCCTGAGGGACTACTGCCAGAAAAGGTACTGGTAACAGGAATTTACGGTGAGACAAAAAGTGCTCAATTAGGTAAAAAGAGGCTAGAGAGTCCAGAAAAGAGTGGAGAATTTGTGGTAGGAGTACTGGACAAACTCCCAGCTCCAAGATTACAATTTGTCCTTGCAAGTGATATAGCTGATTCACCATGCTGCCTACTCTAGTTGCAAAGTCAGTGGAGATGCAGGCAACTAAAAAACTGCAGGAATTTTCCCTGAATATGTGGTCACAAGATCACAGAGGCACAAACCATAGCAGGAGAGTTCAAATGGTTCAGATAAGGGAGCTGACATAACTTTATCTGAGACTTTTTTGATCAAATAAGTGGGACAGGGCAGCAGCAAATAGGTAAACAAGTCAGTACCTACCTGACCGAGATACAGCAGAAAGATGAGAAATTAAAACAGCTGTATCAAAAGACATATACAGAGAAGGATAGTGAATGCATCCCTGTGTGTTATTACATAACAAATGATATCTTAATGAGGAAATGGAGATCATTACACATTCAAGCAGATGAGAAATGGACAGACATTCATCAAATTGTTTAGCCAGTAGGGTACAGAAAGGAGGTGCTGCAATGGCGCATGGCACTTGGAGGTCATTTAGGGGTGAGGAAAACACAAGCTATAATACAAAGACATTTTTACTGTCCTGGACTACACAAGGATGTAGTTGAATTTTGCCAGACGTGTCATATATGTCAGCTAATCGGAAAACCACAGTCAGTAATAAAACCTGCACCTTTAATACCTATTCCAGCATTTGAGGAACCTTTCACAAGAGTCTTGATTGATTGCGTAGGTCCCCTACCTCAAACAAAAAGTGGGAATAAGTATTTATTAACAATAATAGACGTATCAACTAGATTTCTGGAGGCAATCCCATGATGCAACATCACAGCTAAAAGCGTTGGAGAAGAATTACTTCAATGTTTTACTAGATACAGACTACCAATAGAGATCCAGTCACATCAAGGATCAAACTTCACATCCAAACTATTCAAGCAGGTTATGGATAATTTGTGAATAAAGCAATTCAAATCTACTGCGTATCATCCAGAATTGCAGGGAGCGCTAGAGAGAGATGGCATCAAACATAAAGGACCACATTAAGGGCTTATGGCCAGGATTATCCAGATGATTGGGATAAGGGAATTCCATTTGTACTTTCTGCGATCAGAGATGCATCAAATGAATCAACCAAATTCAGTTCATTTGAATTAGTTTTTGGGGATGAAGTAAGAGGACCGTTAAAATTGATTAAAGAGAAATTAATAAGTCAGAATTCAGAGACCACCCAATTGGACTATGTGTCAAATTTTAGAGAATGATTAAATAGGGCTGGAGAGTTGGCCAGTCAGCATTTAAAAGTATTACAGCGTGCAATGAAACAGGAAGCAGATAAGAAATCACAAATTCGCAATTGGGAATAAAGTATTGGTGTTACTTCCAGTAACAGGTAAGTCTTTAAAAGCAATGTTTAGTCGACCTTATCAATTCGAGAGGAAATTAAATAAGGTAAATTACTTGATAAGGACTCCAGACAGGGAGAATTCTCACAGAGTGTGTCATGTGAATATGCTCAAAAAGTATTTTGATAGGGAAGGAAAGCAAGAGGAGAAGGTGATAATGATTACAGCACAGAAGGAAGAACCAAGTTTAGAGGATTCTGAATTGGACATTCCTCAAATCAAATTGGACAATGAGAAAGTTGTCAAAAATTGGGATACAAGAAAATTGAAATGACCTTTAAGAGTTATTAATATTACATGGGGAGATATGCGGAAATAGACTGGGAAGTACTAACCTAATTGTGCATAATGTAGAGATAGGAGATGCTGTTCTGATTAAGCAGCATCCTTATAGACATAACCCTCTAAAGTTGGCACAGGTTCAAAAGGAGATAGAGCGCATGCTCCAGGATGGCATAATTGAAGTGAATTACAGTGACTGGAGCTCACCCATAGTCAAGGTGCCAAAGCCAGATGGTACCCAACGGTTATGTGTGGACTATCGGACAGTCAACACTGTTACAAAGACTGATGCATATCTAATTCCACGGTTGGAGGAATGTGTCGAAAACGTGGGGCAAGTTGGACCTGCTCAGAGGCTACTGGCAAGTAAGAGAGAGCAAAAGCAATTTCAGCTTTCGTAACACCAAATGGACTATATCAGTTCAAAGTCATTGATAGTAAGGTCATTGCTGGATTACCCAACTGTGTGGTGTGCATTGATGACCTGGTGATTTTTAGTCACTAATGGAGGGAATATTTACAGCATTTATCAAACTTTCTCAATCGACTTCAGAAGGCAGGCTTGGTGGTAAACCTAGCTGAAGGTGAATTTGCCAAAGTCCAAGTCACCTTCCTGGACTACATTATTGGACATGGACAAATGGCCCCATGAGATGCAAAAACAAAAGTAATTGTGGAATTTCCTATGCCGTCGACGAAAGAAACAGTGCACTATAGTTCCTGCGATTGAGTGGATTTTACCAGAAGTTTGTGCCAAACTTTAGCAGTGTGGCTGCTCCACTCACCACATTGTTCAAAAAGGGCAAGACAGCGGACTGTCAAAAGGCATCTGACAGCCTAAAAACTGTGTTAACCACTGCCCCAGTATTAGCCAAACCGGATTAAACAAAACCTTTCAAGGTAGCTATCAATGCTAGTGATGTGGGTGCCGGTGTGGTGCTCCTGCAGGAGGATGACAAAGGAATTGAAAGACCCATTGAATATTTTTCCAGGAAGTTGAGCGTTCATCAACAGAAATATTCAACGGTGGGGAAAGAGACTTTGAGCTTGGTGTTGGCATTACAACACTTCAGAATTTGTTACCAGCAATGCATCTGAGACAATTATATACACTGATCATACATTTTTCCACAAATGTCAATGGGTTAAGATACAAAAATGCCAGTCTGTTTAGATGGAGCTTGTTATTGCAGACATTCAATTTGACAATTGTGCACCTGGCAGGTTGTGAAAATGTGATTGCCGATGTGTTAGTGAGACTTGAATGAGATAGGGAGGCATACGGTGGTGGGTGTGCCATGGCCTGAATTTGCATGTGGTTATGCATGTTTGCATGTTTGTAGTAAGTATGGCGTGTATGTGTGTTTACACTACTAACCGGGCTTTTGAAGGGTTTTAAAAATGAAGCCATCTTTCGATATTGATGGTTAATTCTTTTAAGGGGGGAGGTGTCACAAAGCTGGCTCCTTTTTTCTAAAAGTTGTTCATTTTCTCAACGATACTGTGTTCCTGGGTTTTTTCAAGAGGAATCATAAAACTCTCCCGGCTCCAATTAGACTATTTTGGTACAGAGATGAGAAAGGATTTCGAGAGGCCTTTTGTTAACATCTAAACAGTTGAGACTTCAGCCCAAAGTGGTTATATTTTAGAAGTGGTGTATATAATGAAAGGGGAGTGGCCAGCTCTTAGCTGAGCAGTTCAGCCCAGAACTAGTTAGGAGTTCAGCTGTGTGGAAACAGGCTGCAAATCCCTCTCTCCCCTTTGGCCCTTATACCTTCAACCTGTAAACATTTGTTCAATTTGTGCTCTTTTTTAAAGAGGGTTTGTTTATTGGGACTATTGTGTATATTCGGAACAGCCTAATTAAGTCTAGTTTGGATAGACTAAGTTCTGTGGGGGTTCTTTATTCTGTTCTTTGTGTTTCATTGTGTGAATAAAACCTGGTAGTCGACCAACTCTGGGTAATTTTCAACAAATTGCAAAGTTATGGTCTGGGTTGCCTGCAAAGAATGTTTTGAGTGGTCTGGCCTAGTCCATAACAACCCTCATATTTAATCTTCTCCCTCCTTATTCCTTTTTTTTGTTGCCCTCTGTTGGTCTTTGTAGGTTTCCCACTGCCTTTCACCACATCATATATGTTCTCTTTTGCTTTTACGCTATCACTGACTTCCCTGGTCAGCCACGGTTGTCTCATCCTCCCTGTACCATGCTTCTTTTTCCTTGGGATGAGTTTCTGCTGTGTCTCCTGAATTACTCCCAGAAGCTCCTGCCATTACTATTCCACTGTCTTTCCTGCTAGGCTCCTCTCCCAGTCTGTGTGTGAGAGAGAAAGAGGAACAGTCGCAGCATGACCTCCCAACTCTTGTACTCAATACTCTGACCAATAAAGGAAAGCATACCAAACGTCGTCTTCACTATCCTATCTACCTGCAACTCCACTTTCAAGGAGCTATGAACCTGCACTGCAAGGTCTCTTTGTTCAGCCGTGGCTGACCAGGGAAGTCAGTGATAGCGTAAAAGCATCTCTCTCACACACATACTGTCACTCCCTCACTCACACACAGTAACTCTCTCTCACACACACATACTGTTCCTCTTTCTCTCTCACTACCCAGCTCCTCCCTCCTGCCTCTTTAGTTGCCTTTATTCAGCTGTAATACTGTTACCTCTGATTCTAACTTCTCCCTTTCAAATTGCAGAGTAAATTCAATCATATTATGATCACTGCGTCCGAAGGGTTCCTTCATCTTTAGCTCCCTTTTCAAGTCACCTCATTGCACTACACTAAGTCTTGATTTGCCTGTTTCCTGGTGGGGTCCACCACAAGTTGTTCCACAAATTCCTTTTCTTGCAATTCACTACCAACCTGATTTTCCTAGTCTACCTGCATGTTGAACCCCCCTATGATCACTGCAACTTTGCCTTTCCTACACATCTTTCCTATCTCCTGGTGTATCTTGCACCCCAGCTCCTGACTACTGTTTGGACGCCTGTACATAACTCCAACTGTGGATTTTTTTTTTACCTTTGTGGTTCCTCAATTCTACCTACACCATCTGACCATGCTTTGTTTCTTATTATTGATTTAATTTTGTTTCTTACTAATAATGTGAATACTGTGAACAGTTTGAAGCTCCTTATACATGGAAGGATATACTGGCAATGGAGGTATTCTAGAGAACGTTCACTAGGCAGATATCAGGTATGACGAAACTGTCTTATGAGAGTGGTTATATTTATTGGAATATAGAAGAATGAGAGGTTATCAATTCAAACATACCAGATTCTTTGGGTACTTGACAGGGTTGATGTGGAAAGGTCATTTCCCCTTGAGAGAGATTCTAGGAGCAGAGGGCCTAATCTCAGGGGTCTCACATTTAAGACAGAGATGAGGAAGAATTTAGTCTCTCAGAAGGTAGTCAATCTGTGGAATTCTTTACTGCAGGTGGCTGTCAAAGCTGGGTCATTAAGTGTATTCAAAGATAGACAGATTTTTAAACAGTAGGGGAATCAAGGGTGAGGGGGGAAAGGCAGGAAAGTGGAGGTGCAATTTATCAGACTAGCCATGATCTCATCGAATGATGGAGCAGACTCGATGGGCCGAATAGCCTACTTTAGCTCCTACGTCTTATCGCATTGAGACCAATAAAGAAACAGTTCACTTTATAATGTATTGTTTAACTTTTATGAATAGTAAACCTTTCCGAGCATATTCTGTTCATTTTCTACCACTGTGTGTGTGTGTATGTAGGCCTGGACAAGTGAGTGTGATCACATGAATTGTGTTGCATTGCCTAGTTTTCCTAATTAGGGGAAAATTGTTTGAATAAATGTATCTTGTTCTCTGTCTGGGAAATGCTTCATAGCCTTAAAACTAAATAGTGAGACACTTACAGAACTGGAAAGGAACTTCATCCTATTAGATTAGATTAGATTACAGTGTGGAAA
>NC_057737.1:30893764-30952596 GCF_004010195.1 Chiloscyllium plagiosum
GTGGGAGGAAACCGGAGCACCCGGAGGAAACCCACGCAGACACGGGGAGAACGTGCAAACTCCACACAGTCAGTCGCCTGAGGCAGGAATTGAACCCGAGTCTCTGGCGCTGTGAGGCAGCAGTGCTAACCACTGTGCCAACGTGCCGCCCACAAAAGCAAAATCCTGTTATGGTCAAATGAGGAGTAGCAGAATATGGGAAGTCATTCCATTCCTCCTCACCTGGTTGTAATACAATTCTAAGCTTTGTGACATCTTGAAGTCATGAAAAGCACAATGTAAATACAGTTATTTGCTCTGCTCTGCAGAATGTCTAGTTGATAATCAGACCCTTTTTTTGAATTCCAGAGCTTAACCACAGAAAGTAAAAAGCACAGGAATGACTGCAGGTAGTACAGCCTTGGGGATATGGTACAATGGGAATTCATAAGTTAATGATATGATGATGTATATGATAATGTTACTTGGACATATGCACAGGCTTTCAAGATTCTGAGATGCATGGTATGGTATAAATAAAACAGAGAGCTATAATGAGTAGATCCATATTCTGTAAATCAGTACATATAAAAAAAAGTTAGTTGGAACTACTGAGAGCCAGACAATTGTCACTCATGGGAGATACAGGGATTCGCAGACTCAGAGTAGGGGCTGCCTCGTGTAATAAAGCAAGCTCTCTGGCATGGAACCCAGACTCATGGCAAGCAGAATACGTGCAGGCTTAACATCACTGGGTTGTATGCATCATGTCAGTGCAATCCATGAAGACAGCTCAAACCAGGAACCATACTGTCTCTCCAGAAGCTGTGTTTGGAAGGAATTCTCTTCACATGTCCTTCAACCACCAGACAGATACTTCACAGAGTCCTCCTAGCACTCAGTTGTCTGTTACCACTGGGAGACTTCCTTGGACTGGTGCTCTTTGCTTTTGTTCCAAGAGCAATTAATAACTAACAAGGGAGAAATTTGACTTGCATTCAAGGCACATGAGGAACTAACTGTTCTGTGTGCTATGACTCAGGCAAATTAGGCATTGGGACTCATTTAAATGCTGCCAGTGAGCTGCATATAAAAATATGCAAACATCAAATCAAGGGACATCAACAAGATGGATCCAAAATTGGCTGAGTAATAGAAAACAGAATGTGATAGAAAACAGAATGTGGTTGAAAACAAAGTGTATGGTTGATGGATGGCTTGCAGATTGGAGAAAGGTCTACAGTCAAGGTCCACAGGAGTTAGTGTAGGACCCCTGCTCTTGTCAAATTATATTAACGATATAGATCTTGGTATACAAGCCACATTTTTAAAATGAGTTTATAATATCAAACTTGTGGCAGTGTGGGTATGGAGGGAAAGCTGGGAAAATTTAGTGAAAATGAAAATGTCAGATTCTCGATAACAAGAAAGGAAATTTTGATTTAAATGGCGAGCTCTGAATCTTGCTAATGATCGGTAACCACCTTACTGCCATGTATTTTAATCTCATTATTAGTCCAACTTGTCTTATTTCTATGCAGTTCCAATTCTCCCTTTCTCTGAGAAACTGGATGGCACAATTCCCAACACAGATGTCAGAGCAGTGCAGATCAGCACTTGCTTGAACAGGACTTACCCCATTCCACCATCATCCCCGCTTCCCTCCATGCCCCAGAGACAATGTCCCCTTTCAACCTTCATCCAAGCAAGTCAGCATCACCAAATCACACCTTCACCACGATATCATGGCAATCTTTGGACAAACACGCACCCTACTTCAGCCCTTCTTGACTTCAGTTTGGAGCTCCTGAATGTTTTTGCCATGTATGAGGTCACTTTGCATACCTTATGCATCTACACAGGATGCATCTTGTAGGTCTTAACTTACTCACTCATTTTAGTTCACTCACTTTGTATAAAGTTCAAGATTGCCAAATTCTGTGACTTGCACTGATTTTTTTTAGTGGCAGGAACAGGCAAGATGTCTTGGGTCAGAATATTGAACAATCAAAGGGGTGGAGATGTTGCCAGGTGTCAATGCCATACTTAAAGCATGTTGCAGCAGCTTACAAGGCTGTACAACACTGGATGTACTTCAAACAAATGGTCACATCTCAAAGTCAAAGGGGAAAAGTCCTTAGTTGAGTCGGGGATACTGTGCTCAGTCAGTGGATACTGCCACACTAAGGCTACAGGCTAATCCAGTTCCAGTCGAGGATTGGCCAGAGTAAGTCAAGTTGTTCCTTCTTTTACAGTACTAGGATTGGGTCTATATCCTGGGGAATACAAGGCTGTCAGTCAAAGGGTTATGGAAACATTGGTCTCGGGCTTGGACATAGTCAATCAGGATGTGCTGTTCCTTTCCAGTAGTCAAGGGTCAGTCCTGGAGTTTGGACATCAATGCTCAGGAGGCTTATCAGCAGACACACTGTGGGATGCTGGGGTAAGTGGGAAGCTCAAATTTGGAGATGGGTTGATTAGACTTGATTGCTGAAGGAATAATCACAATGAAAGGGGTGATATACTATCAAGCTCATACAGCATAGGAGGGAGCAGAAGGCTGCAAATGGTGGGCAAATTTTCATAAATCATTATCACTTTGGCCTTAATGTGAGGAAAGTGTGTGGTCAACAGTGGAATTACAACTCACAGAGTCATGGGCTCTGCAGGTACATTGGAGACATAAATGATTATATAAGGAGAATAAATGGAAACTGTTGGTTTCCTGGTCAGTCCACAGTACATGGACACCTGGTTATTTCTGCAGTCCGTGAACCTTTTTGTTGCTGAATATATGTGTTCACAGCCACATGATTATATAAGTGGTATCTTTTGGACTCTACTCATTGGAGTTTAGTGAGAAGTGATCTCATTGAAACATTTAGGATTCTTAAGGGGCTTGACCAGAGTAAATACTGAGAGGATGTTTCCCCTCATGGGAGAGTTGAAGGCCAGGGTACAGTCTCACAATAAAGAGGTGCTAATTTAAAACTGAGATAAAGAGGAATTTCTTCTCTCAGATGGTTGAGAGTCTTTGGAATTTCTTGCCATGGAGAGATATAAGGGCAGAGTCCTTCCATATATTTAAGGCTGAGATAGACAGGTTGTTGACCAGTTCGGAAATCAAAGGCTGTGGCCAAAGGATAGGAAAGTGGACATGAGGAATGTTGGATCAACTTTATCCTATTAAATGGCACAGCAGGCTCAAGGGGCTGAATAGCCTGCTTCAATTCATATTTCTTGTGGTCTTCTGGTCGGATGGTGATCCCACTTTCAAATATCTAAATTTTACATGTCACCCTCACTGCTTGGGAAAGCAGTGGTCAGTTAGATAGGGCATTAACATTGCACGGTGATAAAGTTGGGTTATTTTTAAGCTTTAGAACAGTGTATGGTATGCAACTGCTGTCTAGTGAAGTCTCTCATGGTAGGCAGCAGGTTTGGAGCAACCCTGAAGAACTTGTTAACAACACTGGTTAGCCCTCACAATTTCAGAGTTTGGATAGACAGCTAAATTATCCTGAAATGCTTGAGCATCAGTGGAGATGGGATTTAACCGAAGATAGGCAACATTTCATGCTATTATGCTATGAGAATGGATATGTACTCTTCCTGTTGTACAGCTCCCAGCCTTGCAAGGCAATGCACTTCCTTAAAAGGCTTTAAGATAGAATTATCCTTGGTTCAATACTCTCAATCGCAAGGTAGTTATTAGCTTGGTAGAATTACGCAGGACAAACCCTTGCAAAATCTCTGTACATTGCCTAAGCCTCAGTGCTGTCCACACTAAAATGCAACACGCTGCACCAACAGTGTGATGATTCAAGGATCCTGCTATCTGCAGTCAATGTACTTGTGAGAGGTGACCAATTGGCGATCTCTATTTCTGTGATCCTTGAGATCTCTGAAGAAGCTTTCAATTTCACCAGATCCAAAAGTTACTAGAGTAGATATACCAAGAGTGTAACTGAACACGTATTTGCAAAACTGCAACATTATTTACAAAGGTGTACCATTCATGTCACTCGTGTGTGCCCAGAGTAATTTCTTTTTACCTCTCTGTCCCACTGTGTATCAGTGCGATCCTGACTTCTGCAGTTAGGGTGGAGGGAGCATGCTCTGTGGTTTGCCCTGTAGTCTGGAAGACTTGGCTGTTCTGCTGGGACAATTAGGCCCACTGACAGTGTCCTGCATAGATTAAGGCTTTGGAATCACAGGCAACAAGGATGTAGCAGGGTCGGAGACTTCAGACCATCGCAAGAGGGACTGCTACAAGTGGCTCATGCTCCCTGTGTCCGCTGCTGGCAGTAAGGGACACTTGGAATGAGGTTAAGGTCCCATGTTCCTCTCTTGCATTGCCAAAATGGGAAAATTCAAGCCTTAATTTAGAAATGTAAAAGTGAATCTTTTTGGGAGGAAGAATGTGAAGACACGATATAGAAGTAATGTTATAATTCCAAAGGGGTTGCAGGAGCAGCAAATTCTGCTTGTATAGATGCTAATATAATTCTAACCCATCTGATTCATCAATGTCCTTTAGGGAAGGAATCTGCCATCCTTACCAGGTCTGGCCTACATGTGACTCCAGTGCGGATAGCTCTTAACTGCCCTCTCAACAATTAAAGATGGGTAGTAAATGCTGGCTTGGCCAGCGATACCCTCATCCCGTGAATGAATAAAAATAAAATGTTAAGTGGGAGGAAAGGATGTGGTTTAATAAAGTGCTCAAACTTAAAGGGGGCATGGAACACAAAAGCAAGGATGGTACGTTTTAGAAGCCTGATTTGACCTCAACTGGAGTATTGTGTTCATTTCTCAGCCTTGCATTTTAGGAAAAATATGATATAGACTCTGTCTTTTTACATTCATGTTTTTTTTAAAATTATGAACTGAAATGAAAAAGAACTGTTTTGAAATCCAGGCACTTATGAGGATGCTTGCTTGTTTTGAAAGTAAGGAATGTGATACATTTTGTGAATTCTGTTTGTGTAGCTGTGGGTTCCAGCAATGTGCAGATGAACTGGAGCAGAGTGGCCATTTGTAAGTGAAGCTACTATGTAACTGGTTGTCAGGCAGCTGAACACAGGTTGTGAATAAGACAGAGAGAAGCTAGTAAGACAAGAAGAGAAACCAAAATGATATGCAGCAGCTAAAAGTTCTCTCTCAGTTTTCTCCGGTAAGCCACATTAAACTTGAAGAAAACCTGTTTACCTTTCGTTCAGCAGATGCTGAAAATTGTGACTTTGAATTAGATGTCAGATACCTTTCAGAAGAGAACCGGATATCCTGAGCCTCTTGAAAACCAGTGGCAGTATTCATAAAAACGAAATCCAGGAGAAATCTTTGGATCGGAAAGAGCTCACAACAGATCTTGTGAACAAAGGCTATGGAACTATCTTTTTCTAATCTGCCCTCTGCCCATTATTTTTACTCCTGTGTATGTTTGTCTATCTGTGATTATGTAAGGGAAGTTTATATGGATTTTAAAGTTTTAATTTGTAGTGTTTACTGAATCTAGTTGATTTTTTAAAATTATATATAGGTAGAATCTAATGACCTATAATTTAAATAGAGATTTCTTTTGAAAGACAAAAACCTGGCCCATGCTTTCTATCAACCTCGGTCTAAAAATCAGGGTTTGGGGATTTTATTTGTTTCTGTTAAAAATGTTAACACCCCGGGAATAGTGGGATTTCATTTCCATACACACTAACCCAGAGTAGCTAGGAAAGAAAAAACCTGTCCCCATTAGTAGATTAATTGAGAACTAGAGAGTGCAAATGTAAAATAATTGGCAAAAGAAGCCATGGCAAGATGAGGAAGACTCTTCATAAAGTGAGTTGTTGGGATCTGGAATTCACTACCTGAGACTGGGTGGAGGCAGATTCAAACATGGCTTGCAAATGAAAATTGCTTATCTAAAAAGGTAGAATGTGCAGGGCTATAAGGAGAAAATGAGAGAGTGGCACTAAGTGAGTTGTTCCTGCAAAGGGTCAGTATAGACATGATGGGCCAAATGACTGTGATCTTGAAATGCAGACTTACCTCCTTAACTTGTTCAGACATATAATGGCACACTTCTGCAGCAGGTAGGACTTGAATCAAGGCCACTATCACAGTACCACAAGAGCCCTAGCACTTGATTTCTATGACCATAGTTTACACTCAGAACAGTGACAATGATAATGATGGAAACTGGACATCTGGTGCCAAACTATAATTATAACACTCTTTACATAACAATGCTGCTAAAGATGCAAGTGAATGAAGTGCTTGATCCGAGATATGAAAAAAAGTGTTAAAATTTGCAGATTAATTGTCCATTAAATTTATCTCATAAAGTTAAATCTCATTATTATTGGTGCAAGCACCCGCTTAGTGATATGACAACTCATAATAGCTGCCAGTCTGCTTCTCATGCTCAGAAATTGAGCACTAACATGACCCATTCTTTCAGATTGTGAATTACTTTAGGAGATTTTATATATGTCATTTTCCCTTGATTTCTTCCTGTCCTTCAATTCTCTTCACGTGGACTTTCTTTGCTTCTACAAATTTTAAATTTCTCATATCTGATGTGACTTTGAATTCTCCTACTCAGAGCTTTAATTCCATTGGCTACAACATTTGTTCTGTCATTCATTAAGATGTCTTGCTGCACTCAGTGTAATTCTTGAATCAAAAAAGCAGCAAAAAAATGCTGCAAGTTAAGAATGTAATTCTAAGATGAAACTAACAGAACACATAATGAGAAGCCCCACCAAGCAAAACTTAGCACAATGCATTTGCATATGTCCTAATGCACCCTTAAGACAACTTCAGATATTCCACATGTAATAAATTATTTTTTGAAATGTCTCCTCTGTTTTTGGAAGTTAACCAAAGCAATCTGGTAAAGTATTGGTGATGAAGAAATGGGAGGTAATCCATCCATCTGTTTAAAATAATTTATTCACAGGATCTATCAATTTGTGAGCACATCATTGTCAAAATAAACAATAACAGAGAAGCTGAAATGATACAATACAGCATTATCATCACTTTCATAGATTTTATTGTGCTTTAATTAATAGGAGGTTTAGGAAAGAATAAAAAGGGAAAATTGAGAGGCTGGATATAATAGGAAATTGAGAAGATGAATCCATACATTTACAGTAATTTGAAGGAGGCTTAAGTAGAAAAGAGATTTTAGCACTAATTATCTAAATAAAATATTGACAGAGACAGCATTGAATTTCCCAAAAAGAATTTAGCATGCTTGCCTTCACTGCTCAGAGCTTTGAGTATAGGAGGAAGGACATTATGATGAGGTTGTACAGGATGTTGGTGTGGCCTCTTCTGGAGTCCAGTTCTGGTCTCTCTGTTATGGGAAAGACATTATTGTGTTGGAGAGGGTTCAGAAGAGATTTACCTGGGATGGAGGGTTTGAGCTATAAGGAGATGCTGGATAGGCTGGGACTTTTTTCACTGGAGCACAGGAGGTTCAGGGCTGACCTTGTAGATGTTTATAAAATAATGAGAGGTATAATTAAAGGTGAATGGCAGGTGTAGGGTGGGGAATTTCAAGACCGGCGGCATATTTTTAAGTTGAGAGGGGAAAGATTTAAAAAAGACATGAGGGGCATTTTTATAAGAGAGTGGTTCATGTGAGGAATGAACTTCCAGAGGAAGTGATGGATGCGGGTACAGTTACAACATTTAAAAAGACATTTAGGTAAGTACATGAATAAGAAATATTTGGAAAGATACAGGCCAAGTGTAGGCAGGTGGGACTAGTATAGTTTGGGATTATGGTCGGCATTGGACTGGTTTGGCCAAAGGATCTGTTTCCATGCGAGGTGATTCTATGAATCTACTCTACAATTTGAAACAGTTTAAGAACTCAATCATGTTGTCATTTTACAAAGAGCTAGCACAAGTAAGTTGCTCGGATCAACGTATTGTCCTGAGTACACAATGATAAGAATGGCCAGTCTGTTTATTTATTCAGGAGCCACCCAGCATAATGGGCACAATGAGAATAAGTGATTGAAAAGGTTCTTCCAAATGGGTTTAACTCTGTCTCATTTGCCATAGTCGACCTGAACCATGAGGTTCCAACCCAATTTTGTGCTCTGTCCCCAGCTATCAGCCACTGCTGTAAAGGCACAATAACTGGCCTCAGCAATCCTTGCAGGTAAGCAGAGGGTTCTGGGGAAACAGCCAGGTTTCTCTCTCCAGGTCACCATACAAGAAATCTTTCTGGTAAGTACACATGCTCAGATTTAGCTGTGCTCTGATGCCCAGATTGTCTATTTCGGCCAATCATTGTTGTTCTAAGATAACATACAATCCATATGGAAGTTTACTCATATCGTGCAGTAGAATCATTCTCTTCACTAGGAGTGAAAGCTATCATTTTCAACCAATTTTATTTGAACAACAAGGCTCGAATCGGTCTAAATTCTGACGAAGAGTCACTTGACTCAAAATGGTAACTCTGTTTGCTTTTCACTGATGTTGCTAGACTGGTTGTTTCTCCAGCACTCTGTTCTTGGATTTGTCTAAATTGTCAGCTCTGTTTGAAGATTTATATGAGGATAGTATCACAAAAAAATATTAAGTTCATTATGGAAATACAGAGGGGATGTCGAAAAGCAGTTATAAAAGTTACTTGGTCTATGAAGGAAGTTTGTCAGATAAAAGGAAAAAAAATAGAAAGGATTTTGTAAAGGCTTAAAAAAGGATAGATAGATTATCAAAACATAGGGTTGACTCCAGGTGATAAAGAAAATCCTCTTAGAAAGGATAAAGCAATTTCAGATATACTGGTCTGTACAAGATGTAAAACATGCTACCACAAAGCCTCAGCTTTTTTAGCCATGTAATGACCTATGACCCAGAGGCCATAATGTAAAATGTATTTTGTAATTACTTTAACATCTTATGGTATCTATCACTATTTTATAATTTTAAAAAACTTCCATGTTCATATAAAATGCTTTGGGACCAATTATAAATATTGCACGCTCAGAAATATTGATCCATGTGACCTGGTGACCCTTGACCTCAAGGCTATACAAACAGAAAGCAAGTTAAACCCAGGGTTATGTGGCCAAATACAAAGAAGAGCTATAAGACAGGTGAGCTAAGGAAAGAATGTGATCATCACACAATTACATACCAAGAGAAACAGAGACTGAAAGGCAAACACGTAATGCATGTCAGGAGAAGCCAACAAAGCTTTCCTTGAAAATATCAAGATTTTATTTGACAGTAAGAACGAAAATAGAATGGTGGAAGCTCTTTAAAGCAGCTATATATGTTTGAAAAGGCACTGAATCCTAAAATGGCATGAATAACTCAAGCATGTGGAACAGCCAAAGAATCAGATTATGATCTGAGATAAAACAAAGTTAAACCAAGAACTGCGGATGCTGGAAACTTGAACCAAAACATAAATTGCTGGAGAAACGCAGCAAGTCTGGCAGTCTCTGTGGAGAGAAAGCAGAATCAATGTTTTGAGTTCAGTGGCCTTTCTTCATTTGACTCTGCTTTCTCTCCACAGATGCTGTCAGACCTACTGAGTTTCTCCAGAAAGTTCTGTTTTTGTTTCAGATTAGTTTAGTTAGTTTATTGGTGAGAAAGGAACTTTTGTTATGAAGTTGTAGATGTACTGTATCTTTAAGAGAATTGAAAGGCTGGCAAGGCCTTAGCAAGCACACAAAGTAATGGAAAATTTAAAATGTAACATTTGATCAAACAGCTAGCAGTAGCTGGGTTGCTATGAGACAAAAACAAATTCAAATTTGACCAATCAGGTTAAATTATGCCCCAAAATACCAAATTCCAATCAAACTTGAATTTAGTATTTTGACAATATTAAAACCAATGAAATGATCCGATATTTTGGGATATAAATATCAGACATTTTGAACTGTTAGCCAGAGTGGCAAAGAACAAGTACAGACTGCCAGTAGAACCACTCTCTGAGATCTATAAGTTTGTGCAGCAGAACATCATGGCCAACCTGGAGAGAGAATCTACAAAGGAACATCTACAGAGGACAACGGGCAAAGCTGACTATTTTTTAAATGCAATTTTTTTTTGTAAATCATAATTGGGATGTTTTTAATCGTACTAGTATTGTAGAGTGGGAGGTAAAAGGTAGGTTCAAGAGAAAGGAGTTGTAAATAGTTGTTAGTTAATATTTTCTGTTAAAGAATAAAGTTCTTAATTTTTTACTTTAAACAGTGACTTTTGGGATAGTTCTTTGCCTCTCAAATTTTAACAGATTTCAGCTTGGAGTGAATCTTTTCTGTAAGGCTGGTTTGAATTACAAGAGGGGTTTACCCCGTGTTGTAACACTTTGGAAGGCTATGCCATCAGAACTGAGTTGGCCCTTGTGCCTACTCACCATCTCAGGGACTTTCTATGAAATGAAACAACCAGTGGATGTGATGGAGGCCCAGAACAATTGAGTAGGAAAGTGAGAGATGCCACATACAAGAGGCCACCTTAGGGAACTTGGAACTTCGTTTGGTGCTGCATTGGTGGGGAGTAATGTATATGCTTATAGTTGTGTAAGGAATATATTTGCTATATCAACTACTAACAGCGAAATTCATCTTTTTGACTGAAACACCACTAGTCTGTTAATTCATATTACATATTTTAATTTGGGTTAAAGTCACAAAAAGTGAATTTCTGTTCAATGACTTGCTTCATTCCAGATCTTTCTGTAAATTTGGTTGTTTCAATTTATAAATTCTTATGAGGACCATAGCAACTGCTAAATGGTCTTTGCAGTTCCAGTATGACAGAGAGGAAGACGAATTCCATTACAGACAGATGTGCGTTGCCCACCATATCGGTGTAGGCAAGAAACAATTGGCCTATCAATTTTATTTTATTTGTAGATGTTGGTAGCTAGGCCAGTATTTATTGCCCTTTCCCTAATGGCTCAGAAAGCCATTAAGAATCACCCATATTGCTGTGGGTCTTGAGCCACATATATACCAGACTGGATAAGGAAGGCAAATTTCCTTCCATAAAGGACATTTGTGAACCAGACAAGTTTATATGACAGGTTGGAACCTCCAGGTTCAGGTCAGCTGTGATGAATGAGGTATTGTTAAATCCATTGGAAGCACTTTTTCAACCGCTTCTTCATGTTTTGCTAGGTGGCTTGTGAATAAATAAACAGGTTGGCCATTCTTATCATTGCATAACTCAGGACAATATGTTAATCCAAACAGCTGACCTGCGCTAGCTCCATGTAAAATGAAAACATACTATTAAGCTCCAGAATATATTTTGGGAAATACAATGCTCTTTGTCAATATTTTACTGAGGTAAAATCTCTGTGGTGAAATCTCTGTTCTACTTGAGCATCTTTCTAATTGATCACATGGTTACCATGAGGCCAACCTTTTGCACCAGATTTTCACTGAATTCAAATTTCATCCCTCCATGGCGGGTTCTGACATAATTCTGCAAAACTTTAACCAGGGAGTTTGGATTAACTAGTTCAGTGAACTAGTTATGACTGTACCAGCATCTTTCCTTAAAATATACTTCATGAGTTGTGGAAACAGGACTATCAAAGGGAGTTGTTCCTGACTTCATATCCAAACAGCAGCTAGCCCCATTTCTCCCTGAATCATTAAGACTTCGATCTACCAGATCACCATTTTCATCACCTTCCACCTTGTCCTTTACCAACGCCTCAAGGATGCATCATCCTTACCGACCACTCTGGCCACCCACTTCCCCAACTCTAGCACATTCATCACCACCCATCAACCTGACTGGCATCCCTTTCTAATTCATCAAGGCATCTCTCAATTCCCATCCTGTTCAACATCTAGCTTCATGTTCCCCCATTCTGCGCATGTAAGCCTTTTCATTCTTCACTGGGTAAAGTTCTCATGCTTTTTATTAAAATACAAGCCTCACTTCAATCGAAACTACTGCTTTTAGGAGAAGAATCAAGCTGTGTGACATATGAGTGAGGATTCAAAAAAACAATCGAATCCCATCAACTGATGGCAGTCTGGAAGGTCACATCTACCTGAAAGCTAAAATTGATTAATAATATGTTTATCTGCCTGGTGTGAGAGAACGAATCTGATCTGAGGTTGTCAAAAGCCTGCATGTAGTAGAACAAATGCAGTCATCCCCTCTGCTTGTTTACAAATCCTAGCAAAACGTGAGGATCCACAGACAGAAAAGTGAATCCATTTCAGGATTATCAAAATCACAGAATAATAAAAAAACACAGGAAAAAAAACTGTAGAATTTTAGATAATCAAGTTACCTTGCACAGGATGGTCAGGGATCATTCTACAGCTACCACCCAAACTAAAAACTTGAAAGAACTGCAAATACTGGAAATCAGAAACAAAAACAGAAATTGTTGGAAAAGTTTAGCCGGTCTGGCAGCAACTGTGGAGAGAAATCAGAGTTAACGTTTCAGGTCGAGTGACCCTTCCTCAGCTTGTTCCAGCAAGATCTGTTTTTGTCCCTATTTCAGACTGCAGTTTCTATGCCCAGATTCCCAAACGCATATTTTTGGCTTGGAAGCCAAGTCCCTGGGTTCCAAAGCCAGACTTCCCACAACTCTCAATGCCTTTTCCAGATCTTCAACCCTTTTTTCAGACTCTGGACTCTAGAACCCAGGCTCCTGATTGCAGTCCCAGATCCCTGATCAAATTCCCAGGCTCCTGATCTGAGCCTCAGTCTATTTTCCTACGTTGGCCCTATGAAATGTTAAAAGATCGACATCCATACGTATAATTAGGTGGCAGATGACTTTCAGAGACTTACAAGGGTTTATTGTAAATCTATAGTTTAGCATAGATATCAGTCTCCCTGTTCCCTGTACAGAAGCCAACTACCCACTGTGAAACAGCCCAATTCTTCATTTTCTTTTGATAAACACACCACCTGGTAATCTAATTACCCAACTGATAAGCAACAAACTACAAGTTACAAACACTCTCCACTGGGGCGGTGTCACAAAACAAAAAACTAAAATGTGAGGAAACAAGGGAGGGAGCTAAATTAAAAGAGTTGGAGCTGAAGATAATGCACTCCAGCTTCAGCTTTGCCCACACTCTCTGCAATTGTCAAGGACCCTGATCAATGTCACATGCTCCATTCCCAAGACCATCTGGATAAAACGTAGCCACAGAAGAGAGACAGTTAACTGGGAAGTCGAATCCCATCTAGGGCACATGCCCATTCTCCCACTGCCCACCCGTCACACCCCTACCCCAAAATGATGAGAAGTTGGAGAACCCAGCTGCTTTGTAAATTTGTTTTCAATCCAGAGATGCTCTGACAAGCTTCTTTTATTTTAATCAAGTGTTTCTAAGTAAAAGAACAATTTACAAGCTCCGCCCATCTGGGACAGTGCAATCACAACAAAAGTGAGCGAAAGGTAGGAAGAGAGGAAGGGGACTACATCAAAATGGGGATGGAGGGGAAAATAAGGCACTTCATTCCCCACTGTGACTACTTCTCTCTCTAATGGCATTGAGAGTGTTGGTGGACATTGCATGCTGCCTTTTCAAGGACACCCGGTCATGAACATAGGGAAGGTCTGTCGTGAACTATGACCCTCCCCACGGTCCACTGCCTGGACCTCCTGATGGCAACTTTTGTTAGGGCTCAGGAGCAGACTCATGAGCAGGTACTGCCACATGCCTGTCAAATTTTCACCCACCCCATTTCCACCAAGCTTAGTTTTTAAAACTCCAGTGAAAATATTTCATTTACGTCTCAAGAACTCAAGCTAAGTACTCTGATAATTAAAATACAGGTGTGAATTCTTCACATTATGTCGACGTACATTTTATAAAAATAATATGTGGGCGGCACGGTGGCACAGTGGTTAGCACTGCTGCCTCGCAGCGCCAGAGACCCGGGTTCAATTCCCGACTCAGGCGACTGACTGTGTGGAGTTTGCACGTTCTCCCCGTGTCTGCGTGGGTTTCCTCCGGGGGCTCCGGTTTCCTCCCACAGTCCAAAGATGTGCAAGTCAGGTGAATTGGCCATGCTAAATTGCCCGTAGTGTTAGGTAAAGGGGTAAATGTAGGGGTATGGGTGGGTTACGCTTCGGCGGGTCGGTGTGGACTTGTTGGGCCGAAGGGCCTGTTTCCACACTGTAAGTAATCTAATCTAATCTAATCTAATATCAGGGCATTCGCTCCGTAAACTGAAACACAGAATCTCAGATTGAAATTTGGTGCATAATGGTCAGTTGGTTATGTTTAAGCAACTCTTAGCAAAGGAGCTGCAATAACAACACCATCGTTACAAACAGCATTGGAGTATCTCTTAGTGGATATCTCCTCATCGATTTCTATGGTTGTAATAATTTCTTTGACATTGCCACAAATCGTGTTTAAATGATGATCATAGGCATGTAGTAGAGTCATAGAATCATAAGGTGTGGAAACAGATCCTTCGATCTAACCATGTTCCCAAACTCAATTTGTCTCACTTGCCTGCACCTATCCCTCCAAGCCTTTCCTATTCATCAACCTGTCCAAATGTCTTTTAAATGTTGTAACTGTACCTGCATCCATCACTTCCTTTGGCAGTTCATTCCACATATGAACCACTTTCTCTGTAAAAATGTTGCCCCCTCATGTCCTTTTTAAATCCCTCTCCTCTGACCTTAAAAGTACGTCCCCTAGTTTTGAACTACCCCATCCTCGGGAAAAAGACCCTTGTTATTCACATTATCTATGCCCATCATGATTTTATAGATTCAATCAGATTCATCTGGTCCTCCTTCCAATCACTACAAATCTTAGCCCAGTGATTTTGTTAAATGTTATACCAAGGCCTTGGACTAGACCCCGGCCGTCAAAGTGTATGTTTGAGGCTATTATGTAAGAAGAGGAGATTAGTTATAAAGGTCGCCACTATTAAACTCAGGATTACCATCACTCTTCAGATCTGAACTAGGTTCAGGGACATCTTGTGTTATTGTAACTATTGGTACTTTACTCATATTCCAACTATCCAATTCATCAAACTCTTTGACTCTTCACAACAGCTTCTTTACCGTTGAAAGTAAAATATGGCCTTCACGTACGAACATAATCTTTCTACTAAAAAACAGCTTGAGCAAATATGTGTAAATTCAACATATTTTGATGACTCTTCCTGATAGTCACTTTAACCGTTATGATAATGTTCTCTCACTCTATTCTTTCAGTACAATTTCAGACTTCTTATTCTCAGTCAAATCCAACCATGACACTCTATCTGCCTGGATTTTATGCTTTTTTTGCCATACTTGATAAGTTTGGTTTTAGTAATGAAAACCTTGATTTTGACTGTCTTCTAAGCAAAAATTCAACTGGTGGTGTGCTGGTTGTAATGTAAGCAATAGTATATAAAATAAACAGTTAAAGTAAATATTCTATGAGTTGAATAGAAATGTTATTGCTTTGGCATCCTTTTGATAATAACTTGTAGAAAAACTGACTGCTAGCTTAGTTCGAATATTACAGGTTGGTGGTAATGTTCGTTTAGCTTTATGAATGTGCTTTGCATGATGGATAGACATGACATAAATGCATACGTTACGGATCATCGGAGCCAAGGCTTTGTAAGTGTCACAGAGAGTGTGTTGGGAGACCGCCTATATTGTAACAGCAGCCGGTTGTTTTATGAAAAAGTCTGCTGCTTGCTGTTGCAGCCTCTTCACTTTTGCAACAAGGAAGAGATGGCAATGCATTAACTGGCTTTGTGCAGTCTTGTCACTGCAGTTGTAAAATTGCCAGTGTTGAGAAATAAACTGAGAGTGCAGCCAGAATAATGATCAGTTGCACTTAAAAGTAATGTGCTCCCATATTTTGGAATTTACTACAGATTACTACTGTGATATGTGATGAAGAACATAGCCTGCTTGTAAGTGGGTTACTGCATATGATTATACTCTGCAACCTTGAGAGTTGTTTTTAATTTACACACGAGTGATGGAGGTCTTACTGTTAACATGCACAGCCAGCACCACCTGTACCAGAGTGGCCAATATCCAGAGGGATATATAAGGAATGACATTAACAATCAATATGAATGTAATGGATTGCAAGTCCCAGGCAGGTTCACCTGAGAGCACAAGATGCAGCTCCGATTTCCACCAATCACATGCCTGTATACCTCAGTGTCTTTACAACAATTGCAGGCCAAAAGAAATAAATCTTTATAATTGGACAAAGCAACATTGGCTAGGAATTAATATTGGTTGTCCTGGTGAACAAAAAAATACATTTATTTGGCACAAACTTGGCATGCATCAGAAATTGCTCGCTAATATTTACTGGGCTAACCATAAAAGTATTGGGAAGGAAAATGTCACAAATATGCTCAGTCTTACTGACAATTATAATGTCCTCGCTTCTGTTTCTTTGTGGTTTGCATTTAAAAAATACAAATTCATTGAGAGTAAATGTATACATTTGTGGTTAGGGCAAAATGAGACCAAGAGTGTGGTGCTGAAAAAGCACAGCAGGTCAGTCAGCATCCAAAGAACAGGAAAATTAATCAGGACTTTTGCCTGAAATGTCAATTTACCTGTTCCTTGGATGCTGCCTGACCTGCTGTGTTTTTCCAACACCACACTCACGACTCTAATCTCCAGCATCTGCAGTCCTCACTTTCGCCTAAAACGAGACCAGCACAAGCATGAGGAACATGTTTGGAGTTTTACAGCTATCTCGACTCAAAGTTTCAACAGCTTTAAGTTATAACCTGTACTACCATCTTCTTGGACAGCAGGATCATTTAATGGTTCTGTTTGTATCTCCACTGGAGCCATCCTTTGCTTTTTTGCCTTTTTACCAGCCCCTATTTAGTCATCTGAGTATATCTGCCTGTCACATTCCGTTTGCACTTCTATTGCTTTCTTTCCTTTTGGCCTGCACTTCTCTTGAAAATTAGCTACAAAGATCTCGACCTTCTTCCAATTCTTTTGGGAGGTTATCACCTGTGAAGTTAGGAGAATATTTTCTCCACAGAGAGTATCATTTCAAGCAGTGCTACACAGACTATATTGATTCTCTAGAGACAGATAACACTGCAGGCATGTTGGATATACAGATCACACCGATTTCTTCATAGGTATCAATGAGGAAACCAGTATGGGTCACACAAGTGACAGTCAATGGTGCTGTCTGACTCTGCCCCCAGTGAATTGACATACTTGTTCAACAGTGCTTCATATAATTTTCCTCTTTGTTAATTTTCTCTCCACAAATGCACCTGATTTTCAGTGTCTTCTGTTTTTAAAACTGAGAATGCTGCCTGACACTCCACATTGAATTCCAAAAAAAATTGTCTGAAATAAACTGCCTTCAGATTATCTTACAAAACCAGGTTATAGTCCAACAGGTTTTTTGGAAGCACTAGCTTTTGAAGTGCTGCTTCTTCTTCAGATGGTTATACCTGGGGAACCAGCTGATGAAGGAGCAGCACTCTGAAAGCTAGTGCTTCCAAATAAACCTGTTGGACTATAACCTGGTGTTGTGTGATTTTTAACTTTGTCCACCCCAGTCCAACACCAGCATCTCCAAGTCAAGTTCAGATTATCTGAAGACTTCAAACCTCACTGCTGCTCTTGAAGAGGTAAATATGCTATTTTTACTGCAGGAATCATATCTTGATAACATTGACTAGCCCTCCTGAAACTGCTCAAAACTAATAGAGTTTAAAACTAACTGTACTTCCTCACCTGTCTGAAAAGAGTAGGGACAGGAATGATCAGTCTGTCTTCTGTATGTGGATTGCATTGTCAGTTGGAATTATTGTAGGTTTGTGCTGCAAAAGGTTTCGCATCATAAATGATCATGTATTGAAGCCCCTTAACTACATTGATTTTCATACGTTAACTAATGTGAAGCATTCACCACAGGTGGTGCAGTTGCAGTTCATAAGTTCATAAGTTGCGGGATCAGCTTAAGAAGGGGTGTATTTTCATGCAGAACAGAGAGAAACATCATTGGAGAACAGCAGGCAATGTGAGTTCATGGTTAACAGCAGCATCTATAGAAGCTTTCAAATCCATTCAGGTGGAAAGCCCACCAGTAACTGCAAAGCAAAGCAAACAAAAGCTCAGTACCTGAGAGCTGTTGAGGATCTATTCAAATATAGCTTTAGATGGCAGCCTGCTAAGTGTATCACCTAGGAGTTGGTGGGAAGGAGAATAGTCAGAAGTAACTGATGACAAAGATGTCAGGTCTAAGTGATTCAATTCCCTGTTCACACATATTCTTTTTTTCTGACAGATATCTTTGCCCTTCAGGATTCAGTTAATCTTAAAGGCAGTGCCGTAATAAGTGAACAGTTTCAATAGTTGCTCAAAGTAGCTCTGCTACTATCCTGGTCCTTTTTAAGATAAACAAAGTATTTCCAAATGACAACTACCTCCAAGAACGGTAAGTGCCAAGAGACAAGGCTGTACTGTTTGCAAACATTCTGCAGCCAGATGTGTCAAGTGGTTAATGTCTTTTGGTGTCCTTCTGGTGTTCTTACAATTGCAGATGCCAGCCTTCAGACAATTTGATTCACTTCAGATACTATTTTTATGAGTCCCATAAAGACAGATATCTTTTCAAGAGCAATATGAATATCCCTGATGTAAATAAAAATCACATGATGAGATTTCACATCTCAGATTTTTGTAAGCAAAAAATTAAAACCATCAATCAACTAAACGTCATGCACCAGGCAACCATCACACTGCAGACAAGGTATACTTAATTAACTTCTCACAGGACCAGAAACCCCAGGAAACATTTCTACATTGCACCATACTCTCAGCCAAAATGTAGCCTTGTCGATTCCAGTCCAAATCCCTCCAGCATTTCAGCTTCTTCCTGCCACATCACTTAATCTTCTGATCATAATCAAACAGACTTCTAGTTGCAAGATCCAATTTGACGATTCCTCAGTTTCTTGCATTTCCAAAAGTTTGCCTTCTTCTTCCTAAACAGAAACACAACTGTTACAAGTACTCTGCTCTGAAAGCTTCCCTGATTTGGAAAAGACAGAAGTATATTTCTCTCTCTCTCTCTAGGGTCTCTGAAAGTCTGTCAGCAGTAAGGCTAGCTGTCACTTCTTCCAGGTCCAGATGTTAAAGCATGCCCCAGTCTTTCAATAAAGTTTGACCTGTGTCTCCAGTTCCCATGACAACTAGATCACATGGGTTTATCACGAGGCAGAGTTCAATATATCCTAACACAAACCCATTCCAGATGTTTTGTTTTACTTATGAGACAATTTAAAACACAACACAGAGAGTTCGTCCAGTGCAGTGGTAGTGTACCTATCTCTGCGCCAGGAATCCCAGGTTCAAGTCTCACCTGCTCCAGAGGTGTCCAGTAACATCACTGAACAGGTTGATTGGAAAATATCGAACACATAACACACTTTTAAAGTCTACTCGCCATAGCAATATCAAGAAATATATGAACACAGTTGGATGACACGGTGGCTCAGTGGTTAGCACTGCTACCTCACAGTGCCAGGGACCTGGGTTCAATTTTACCCTCATGTGACTGTCAGCATGGAGTTTGCACATTCTCCCTGTGTCCGTGTGGTTTCTTCTGGGTGCTCCGATTTCCTCCAAGGATGTGCTAAATTGACCATCGTGTCCATGGATGTGTAGGCTCCGTGGGTTAGCTGTGGGAAATACAGGGTTACAGGAATAGGAGGATGGGTCTGGGTGAGATGCTGGGTGTGAAATCGATGGGCCAAATGGCTTGCTTCCACACTGTAGAAATTCTATGTTTCTATGACATTGATTACAGCAGAGGCCCAAACAATATTACAACGATAGTATCGAAGACTGGTGATCCATAACTCGGCACAACTCTAGTCAAGCTGTTACATTACAGCGAAATAGTGGTGGGAAATATGCCTACCTACAAAATACATGATAAATCCAATTCTGCCAAATACTGCTCTATTTTTGGTCATGAGGAAAGTGCTGAAAGATGTTGTTAACAATGGTATCACCTTCTCACTAGTGCTCAGCTGAGTTTCTGGAAGGATCATATAGTTCCAGATTTCATTGGAGCCTTTGCACAAACATGAACCGAAGAGCTGAATCCCAGAGGAAAGGTGAGAGTGTCTTTCTTGTCAAGGCAGTATTTGATGGTATATGGCATCAAGAGGTAAAAGTGATATCGATGGAAATAATAAAGAGAGCTCTTCGCTGGTTGGAGTTATACCTAACCTGAAGGAAAATAGTTACATTTGTTGGAGATCAATCATTTCAATCCCAGGAAATCTATGCAGAAATTCCCCAGGGAAGTGTCAGGGTTGAATCATTCACCTGTTTCATTGATGACCTTCCCTTTGCCATAAGGCTACAAGACCTGGAAATCATTTAGACTTTAGTTGATAAATGGGAAGAAACATTTGTACCACACAAGAGCCAGACACTGACCCAGTTCAGGTAAGAGGAAACTTGAACATCTTCTGAAGTTCAATTTTATTTTCTTTACTCTTTCAGGGTGTGTAATCACTTCCAAAGCTAATACTTATTGCCCATCGTCAAGTGCCTTTGACCTGAAGTACTCTAAAAGTAGCAAAAAGTACTGGTTATGAGTTAGGATGATGCTGTTAATTTTTAATTGATATCTTGTTTACATGTTGTTAGGCCATTTCAAAGGATAGAGGAAAGTGAGGACCGTGGATGTTGGAGAGTCAGAGTCAGAAAGTGTGGTGCCGGAAAAGCACAGCAGGTCAGGCAGCATCCAAGGAGCAGGAGAGTTGAAGGGCTGATGCGGAAATGTTGAATTCCATTTCAAAGGATAGTTCAGGGTGAAATGCATTGCTTTGCATCTGGAGTTACATGTTGATCACATCGGGTAAGAATGGCATAAGGTCAGATTTACTTCCTGAAAGGACTATATCAAAAGCAAACAAAGAATGCTAGAGAAACTCAGCAGGTCTGACAGCACTTGTGGATAGAGAAGCAGTGTTAATGTTTCAAGACTGGTCTAATTCAACTAGATTGTTTTACAATAGCCAGAGATTGCCATTACTGATAATTAGTTTTCAATTCCAGAGTTTATTCATTCCATTTAAAGTCTGTTATCTGTTATGATGGGATTTGAACCCTAGAACTTCAAAGCATTAGCCGAGGCCTCTAGATTGCTTGCCCAATTACATAACCAATTTGCCACCATCTTCTGTCATTGAATTCCCCAATGACATTATCTTGAAAAACTACCAATCACCAGAAAACTAACTGGAACAGCTACATCTTCATGTGTGGCCTCAAAATCAGATCAGCAATGACTATTCTGTGGCATGTGGCTCTGTTCCTAACTCCACCAAAATCTGTCAGCTACTTAAAAACTCTCCATTAGACACGTGAATTCCCAGCAGCACTCAAACAGCTTTTTGCTATTCAGGTCAAAACAGCCTGCTTCATCGACACATCATTCACAACCTTAAACATTAATCCAGTCACTACTAGCACAATGTGTGCCATCTACAAAGTGCACTGCAGCAACTCGCCCAAACTCGTTCGATGAAATCTCTAAAAACTGTCATCCCTGCCAGCTAAACTGCCATGAACAGTAGTGTATGTGAAAATGGTCCCTTCCAAACTCTATTCCAAAGGAAAATATGATCCCTGACTGAAAAAATATGGCTTTTCCCTCATTGTCATGAGACCAAAATACAGTCATAGAGTCATGGAGCCATACGGCATGGAAACAGACCCTTCGGTCCAACCAGTCCATGCTGACCATAATCTCAAATTAAACATTGTACCACCTGCCTATGCTTACCCCATATCCTTCTGAACATTTCTTATTCATGTAATTATCCAAATGTCTTTTAAATGTATAACTGTACCCGCATCCACCACTTCTTCTGGACGTTCATTCCATACATGAACCACTCTGTGTAAAAAGGTTGCTTCTCATATCCTTTTTAAATCTTTTTTCTCTCTGCTTAAAAATATGCCCCCTTTATCCCCATCCTGGCATTCGCCTTATCTGTACCCCTCATCATTTTACAAACCTGCTACGCTCCAGTGAAAAAGGTCACAGCCTATCCAGCCTCTCCTTATAACCGAAACCCTCCATTCCTGGCAACATCCTGGTAAGTCTTTCCTGAACAATCTCCAGCTTAATAATATCCTTTCTATAACAGGGTGACCAGAAGTGAACACGGTATTCCAGAAGAGGCCTCACCAACATCCTGTACAACCTCCACATGACAACCCAACTCCTACAGTCAAAGGTCTGAGCAATGAAGACAAACGTGCTAAACATCTTCTTAAGCATCCTGTTTACATGTCTCAGGACATCCTATTTAACATTACTGTGAGTGTATCTTCATTACATGGGCTGCAGCACTTCAAGAAAATAACTCACCAACACCTTCTCAATGGCCTTTATGGATAGATAATAAATATTAGCCTTTCCACCAGTGCCCAAAGTCCGTGAATCAATAAATCAATAAAGGTCAGAAATTAACATTGTCCAGGTCTACATGCTCAAAAATATTTCTCAGAATAAATCTCATGCCCCCAGCATTCTATATAATCTATACTTTTGGATAGATTTGTGGAGTTGTTTTTTCGTTCTCCCTATATTTTGGGCATAGTGATAGCTGGAGATTATGCCAAGTATGTTCTGTCTGACTGCACTTTCAGTCTAGTTCAATGCCTTTGCACATCAGGAGGTCCATATTCAGGACTACTTTTGATGTGTCAGTTCCTTTTGGTTCTGTTGGGATATTTCTATGCTAGCTTTTAAGGTTGGCACATACAGTCAAACAGCAGGCAGGCACTCACTCAAGGCTCACACTTGATAAGCTATTTCGGTGAAGCACAGAGGGTATAACAGATATGAAGTGGGCACTTTCATAAAGCTGGAATCTTAAAATAATGGCCTTCAGTAAAATAACATTAGCAGATCAAAAGTGACAGAGAAATTGAATAACTGCATAATGTACATCTGTCAAGTATACAAGGTTCAGCAGGCGAATTAGACTAGCTTTACGCTTGCAATTAAAATATAAACGGAAGTTGAAATATGGAATCATGTCTGAGTATTGAAAAAATGTGCTGATAGAAATTTGAAATTTGCTTGGAATAAACTTCTGTCTTATAGTCAGCACGAACACTGCTTCAAGATAATAAAGATAATTACTTTTAGCTGATGACAGATACAACAATCCAAGAAAGGAACCATAGTGAATAGTGGGACATCAACCTGATAGATTCCTCAAACATGTAACTAGCCTACAAAACTCTGCTGAGCGTCTCATCCGATTTTGTCTAGTTAAGATACTTGCAGAAATGCAAAGATTAATTATGTGCAGTAATGGAATAGAATTTATTTCAGTGAAGAACTCCAGTGCTCAACATTTTGATAAGGAAATTTACAGCAGCTCTAAAAGTAACAAAAAAAGTGCTGGTTATGAGTTAGGATGATGCTGTTAATTTTTAATTGATATCTTACTTAAAGGTTACTGTTTGGCCTCTTGCACTCTTTCCAAGTTCAAACCTCAGATGTACACAAACAAAAGTTGACAACCCATTGATAAACTAATAATCAGTAGCATGTAAACATCTTGTACCCCCTCTGAAATTCCTTCCATAATCTCTTCACCTTCTTTTCTACACTTTTGAGGTATTCTTTTAAACTAGATGCATGGATCAATCCCACTGGTCCCAGTGCTGCTCGTAGTGTGCCGCTGGTTCTGTCCCTGGCCTCTGGCCCCTAACTCCTGACCCCTGATCCAACCATGGAGCTCCCACCCCAAACCAAGCACAGTGGGCCACCTAGTGCCCCAGGCCCTGGTTGTTGGACCCTGGTCAATCTCACTGTCCGAGGTCCTGCCTACAATCCACACCTTTGTACAAATCAGTTATAATTTTTTGGCTTGGCTCCAGTTTGTGTTTGAGTATACTCCTGTGAATAGGCATGGGATGTGTTGCAATATCAAAAACACTATATTAATACAAGATGTTGTTGTTGTGTACATCACCAGCAGAAGATATTTCTGAAGCATCTTGTATCTAAAATAAGCTACTGCACACACAACAGTTGGTGGATATAATCCATTTGCCAATTTACTGTGAAAATCATTTGGATTAAATGGTCATTAATAGAATAAAGAAAGTGATTTTGAAGAATACACGTTTGATTTAATAAAGGTGATCAGTGAAGGTTCACCAACCAGCACAGGTGGCTTTAGAAATGGGGGCAAGGGTAAATTATGAAAGTATCCAAGAGGTCAGCTACCCAATGCATTTCAACTTATACATGGTAGATGCTGGAAGGGAAAATTATGACTGTAGACTATGCGGATCTCAGAAATCCTCCTGTCACTCCAGGACACAGGAAATAATTTCGAGATTTTTTCATAGCTGTTCTACATCCTCTATACTGGCTGATCAGTTCAGACCTAAGGAAAGAGTGAGACTTGGGAACCTAACTGTAGGCCCCTTTTAAAATGATGGTGGAAGGCTCATCAATGCGAATGGTCAATAAGGCTACTGACTCCATTTTGAATCCTCGATCATCTAGTTAACAGCACGTGAAGGGGACAATGTCTATACTCCCCGCCCCACCACCTCAGCTTTGAATAAATTAATGGTCAAAAGGGCCTCCCAGCTGGTGCCCATATCATATAGCTGTTGGGTAACCAAAGCATATTTCAATTGTTTGACATGTGGTCTTCAATTCATTTACTAATTCTTAATGCTTAACAACTACAATATGGGCAGGGTCACAGCATAACAGCACTTTTCCTGCCACTCGAGCAGATAGCCCTCAGTATCTGTGAAGCTTGCAGTGCACATTGGGTACTCGTTTTAGTTACTAACTCGGTCTTCCTTCAATGAAAGTCACCTTCCTTAGACGAAAACCCTCTCCTCAAAGGTATGGAATAATATGCATGATGGGGTTAAAGATGTGAAAGGATTTTAATAGGCAGCCTGGTGAATCGAAATGCAGGAAGCAGAATATCCCTTTCTGTCCTTGACCTATCCATCCTTGACCTTCTCTGACGTCCTTATGCTAGTCTGTCTGAATCTAGTTACTACCTTTGTGTCCTGCACCCTGCCTGTTCCCTCTATAAGCTTCCTGTTCAGGGATCTTACTTTGCACAACATTATTGATTGCTGTGAAAAAGTATCAAGACAAAAATTTCAACACAAGAAATCCTGTTGATTTTAGAGACACATATTGGAACAACAGAAAATAGTTGTTCGACTATTTCTATTCCTCTCCTTCTCACCTTATTCAGAAGGTGTCAGAAAATAATACATAAAGCTGGTTCGTTGACCTGTGTTGAGAATGATAGGCATCGGTGGATTGCCTTACACTGTGATTGTCAGCCGGAATACAGATGAATTTTGTCAGCAGCTTATGACAGCATCAATCCACAGGGTCTGGTGGAGGTGAAGCGTTTTCCATCTACCTCTTAAAACAACAGCATAACTGGCACCCTTGGGATAAATTTGGTACTTGTTCCGATTTGAAAATTAGATAGACGGCTGGGCTATTCCTTCCCAGTGTTACAACCAACTGCAGAACCAACTGCAAAGGCTTTCCTATTTTTGTCAAACCCTCTCAGTCAGTCAGTTTTTAAGGATGTAGTTATCGTACTTCAACTAAACTTAATTAACCAAATCAAAATGAAGGTGGGTCAATTCCCATATGTTCTTGAGTGGAGAATATTGAACCTACCACCTTAACAAAATAATAGAATATCTACTGTGAAATACAGTTGGCAGCAGTAAGAGAAGATATCCCATCAAAAATGAATAGGTCTTTTACCAACTAGTTCCCATGGTCTAGTTGAGAAACTGGTACGTATGATTGGCTCACAGTGCTCAGGTATATGGATAGGAGAATATAGATAGGAGCTGGCCACGAGATCTTCAGTCTCTTTTGAGCTTTACAGCCATCAGAGTGATGCCAACTACAAGCTCTGCCCACAGTATCCCTGTTGTCCTGTCCAAACTTCTGCCTGCAGTGAAGCTGGAACACCCAGACTTTCATCAGAAACCAGTAAGTGGCCTATAATTGTAGAACAATGGCAGTGCTCAAGACAAGCTTTCATAAAGAGACTTCAAATCATTCCTGGTAAAGCTGTCCACCATGTTCAGGACAGCATATCCTTTGCCCTCTCATAGGTACACCTCATAAGGTGGAGTCGGAACCCCTGTATCTGTGAGGACACCCTGACTGACTCTATTCCCATTCAAGAGGGAAATTAGTGGTCTGTGATCTGCCTCTGAGTATTTTCAGGTCAAAGACAGTGTCTGAAAGTCTCTTGCAAGCCCATATAGCTGAGAACGTCTCTTTCTCCATGACTGCTCATTGTGTGTCTGTGTCTGACAATGTCCATAACGTTTGGTCTGCTTGTCTGCTTGCACCTGCTTCTAAAACCTAAGGCAGATGTATGAGCAGCCATGATGGCTTCAAAATACGGATAGCAGTGGGCCTAGACAGTCATGGACATCAGCATGTCTTCAATCTTTCGGAAAGCATCTACTTCATGCAAGTTTCAATAAAATCTGGAATTAAGGGATAGATGACCAAAAACTTAGTTAAAGAAGTAGTTGTTAAAAAACATTTAAATGGAAAAGTGAGTGAAGCATCATAATGAGAACAGAGCCTGAAAGAACGAGTGTTTACATTAGAACCTAGAACAAGACTGAACAGTTCACCTCACCTCCTCAAGCCTGTCCTGCCTTTTCGTAAGATCACAATTAATATTCATCTTAATGTTATCCATCTTCCTTTATATGCTAGTCTGGGGATATGCTTGTAAGGGTATCAAGGTTTGCAGGCACAAGGCAGAAGAGTGGGGTTGAGAAATATAACAATCATGATCAAATGGTGAAGCAGGTTTAATGGGCTGTATGGCCTAATTCTGCTCCTACCATCTTATGGTCTTATAGTCTCGCAAAAATCAATTGATCTCAAACTTAAAATTGATTGAGCTGGCTTCCTTTGCATATTATGGAAGAGAGTTGCCCTGCGTGGACAAGACTTTTCTAATTTCACACCCTGAAAGCTCTCAATTTGATTTTGAAAGCTATGACCCTTTTTGTTCTCGACCCCTCCATCAGCAGAACATGCATTTCTCTATATACCCAATCGACATTTTTTTAAAATCCTAAAAGTATCAATCAAGTGCCCTATTGAATTTCAAAATTCCAGGAAACAGTTAACGTAGTTCTTCTCCATAATATAAACCTTGGGGCCCGAGTCACATTCTGACAAATCTGTATTGCACATATCTAATGACCAATATATTCGTGAGAAAATCAGTGACCAGAACAGTACCACCATAATCCAGATATTTCTAAAGTTTCCTAAACTTTATTTCTAGCTCTGTTATAAAAACTAATACTCCATTTGGTTTTTTGCTCAGTTTTACACCTGACTCTACATCTTAGTGCTCTACATGCATGGCCCCCAAAAACCTTTAAAATTCTGCTGTTCCTGGTGTTTAACCATACAAATAATATTCAAATCTAACTTATTTTGGTACAAGATGGATAGTCTCACTACACATTAACCAATACTGAAATTACCAGTTTAACACAGTAACTTAATCTCTCTCATAAATGTTACTTTATAGTTGTGTGCTTTGATCTACACTTCTTCTGATGCCACCAATGGTTGTGACACCATCAGCCTGGATAAATGGCATTATAAAGGTAAAGGTGGAAAGGTTGAGGGAGAGAGTTCCAGAGCTTCATGCCTCGGAGCTAGAGGCATGGCCACCAATGAAAAAAACAATTAAAATTGGAAATGCTCAATAGACCAGAATCTGATCAGCTCAAATATTATAGTAGCTCATCTATTTGTACAGGCAAACCTCAACAACAACAGTCATATAGATGCAAGGGCAGAACCCTGGAACATGGGACTGGCAATTAGTCTAATACACACTGTCAGCATTTTATTGCCCAAAGCTATATCTTGAAACAGAAATCTGTCAGCCAATGGGAACTGCGTATTGTACCACACTCTATAATTTCCACAATGCTGACACTCTTCAAAATGTTGGCAGCAATGTCACTAATGCATTTCACTTTATTAATAGAAGACTTGTCACATCATTTATGTTCCCATTCATCATCTGACTACTGCAGAAAAGTTCCCATGCTGCACATATATCCTGTGGTTGGTTACGATAAGTCAGATGATGTGCCATTTGATAGAAATAGGAGAACTAAAGTACATACTGTTCTGCTCCAAAGGTGCAATTATATTTAACTGGAAAGTTCCCTTTAGATTCCCAAATATTGATCACTGTAAATAGCAAATCTTGAAGTCTACTGGTAGTTACTTAGTGCTAATGATGAAACTTTGCAGATAGTGATGGGGGAAGTATTTTGATTTAGGAGCGCAAAACAGCAAAAACAATTGGAAAAGTTTCACCCGGAAATCCATTTAATGTTCATAAGGTGTTTTGTCAAGTGAGATTCATGGCTTGGTGTGATTTTTCTCACACGATCATCCACCTTTCTCCTCATCAATTACAAAGCTGGTCTCGATGGTGTTCTTCTTGTACAATCATGTGACAGGAGAGGTAGCTGTCCTCACCACTGCCAGGAGCAACACCACTGGCACCACATTTCAAATGCACATCACCCCAGATGCTGCAAGCCAGGAGCTACCCTTCACACTGTGGTACTCAACTGTTATCACTGAGGACGTGGCACAGAAAGGAAAGCTGATACCTCAGTTCATAGGCAGAGTCTTGGAAGTGTTGGTGGATGGAGCGGAGATGTGGAAGGCTATCTTTTATCCTGATCACAACTACACCATACGAAACAACCAACCTTGATCAAGAGACCTGGGTAAAATGGAAGGCACAGCAATGCAAAAGTAAGGTCACTGACCTTCTATGCTCTGCTTGGGCAAGTGCCACCTTCTCAAATACCTTATACTCAAGGCCACCACGCATTCTAACTTTGCCGTTGCTCTCACCATGGACTATAACTGTTACGTGCAGCATTTCCACTCAATGACTCTCATCCACTTTATCAATTATTCCTGCCCTCTGTGTTTCCTGCTCTATCACTGTGGACATTTAACTACCTCTCCTGCTGCAACTACTCTTCCATCCACTTTGATCAGACTCAACCCCTCCCCTCGTCACATTACAGGAAGTCTTGGCCTCCATAGCATCCCAACTGACCTGCCTGTAATCCCTGCACTGCTAACATCAGTAATGCAACCCTCAAAGTTGGGGATGGTCCCATTTCACAAACTCTAAACACCCCATTGTCTATGTGCATGGACCTCATGAAGTTGAACAAAGCTGTGGAAATGAGACCCATCTCACAATCTCTGTAAATGAAAGCCTAGCGAAGATTTCAAAGAGGACAGTCTTTACCAAGCTGAATGCCAACAGCAAGTTCTGGCAGCTACCTCTAGGTGATGAGCCCAAGCTGCAATGAAACCTTTGGATAGATCCTACTTCAGTCTGCTACCCTTTGGGACCACCTCTGCACCAGAGATCTTCCAATGGGCATTTTGGAAGACTAGAAGAAGTCATCCAAAGGAGCCACATGGGTGAGATCCTTAATCCATGAGGCAGGAACATGACACTCAGGCAATGTTGCAGAACCTGCAGGGCACAGTGCTGGCACTTGATCATGAATATATGAGTTCTGTAAACCTACAATCAGCTTTTAGGAACATTTCATTCATGTGTTAGGATCATGCCAGAAAACAAAGGCCGTAAGGAACATGCTTCTGCCTCATAATATTGTGGACCTTCATTCATTTATGGGGTGGCCCACCAGCTCAAAAACCTCCCCCCTAATGTGACAGAGATGAACAAGCCACTATGGTCTTTATTGAATCAGTAAGCTGCCTGGTTTTGGATAGACATCAGCAGAGGGCACTCCAACAAGTTGAACAGATGCTCACCTTCAAACACCAGCTCATTACAAGGCAGAATTCCCAGCCACCATCACAGCAGATGGATAATCAGTTGTACTGATCTAAGCTCAGAGATACATTACTCAGAAATCTGTATACAATACATTCAGGGCAATGATACAGAACAAGAGACAGTCATGGAGAAGCAAGCCTTAAAAGTCACATGGACTTCTGTGAAATGTTCAGAGCACATGGGCTCAGATTCATAATTGCAACAGACCACAAAACATCCGTCACTTTACTCAACATTAACGACTTGGCAAAGATGCCATCCTGAATACAAGGTAAAAAGGAAAGAAAAGTCACCATGGTCCCACTGGATCTCAGCGCTGCTCTCTTATTACAGAAAAAGAACCAATGGTGGCTTTACCGGAGGGTCACCAAGCCTCAGGTAAGGGGAGAGCTTGGAAAGGAGAGTTCCTCATGATAACCTCAGCCAGGAGACTTGAGCCTATGCTGTTGGTATCACTCTGCATTGCAAACCAGCTGACCAGCCATCTGAGCTAACCAACCCCCATATACAAAGATTAAAATTGAAGGCATTGTGGACAACAAAGAAGGTTACCTCAGAGCACAACTGGATCTTGTTCAGATGGACCAGTGGGCTGAGGAGTGGCAGATAGAGATAAATTTATGTAAATGTGAGGTGCTGCATTTTGGAACAGCAAATCAGAACAGGACTTATACACTGAATGGTAAGGTCCTGGGGAGTGTTGTTGAACAAAGAGACATTGGAGAGCAGGTTCACGTTTCCTTGAAAGTGGAGTTCCAGGAAGATAGGATAGTGAAGAAGATATTTGGTATGCTTTTTTTTATTGGTCTGAGAATCAAGTATAGGAGTTGGGAGGTCACGTTGCAGCTGTACAGGACATTGGTTAGGCCACTTTTGGAATATTGTGTGCAATTCTAGTCTCCCTCTTATCGGAAGGATGTTGGGAAACTTCAAAGAGTTCAGAAAAGATTTACAAGGATGTTATCAATGTTAGAGGATTTGAGCTATAGGGAGAGGCTGAATAGGGTAGGGCTGTTTTCCCTGGAGCATCAGAGGCTGAGGCGTGACCTTCTCGAGGTTTATAAAATCATGAGGGGCATGGATAGGGTAAATAGACAATTTTTGTTTTCTCCGTACGGTGGGTGAGTGCAGAACTAGAGAGCATAGCTTTAGGGTGAGAGGGGAAAAGTTTAAAAGGAACTGAAGGGGCAACTTTTTCATGTAGAGAGTGGTGTGTGTATGGAATGAGCTGCCAGAGGAAGTGGTGGAGGCTGGTACAATTACAACATTTAAAAGGCATCTGGATGGGGAGATGAATAGGAAGGGTTGAGAGGAATATGGGCCAAGTGGTGGTAAATGAGACTAGATTTGGTTGGGATATATGGTCGGCATAGACGAGTTGGACTGAAGGGTCTGGTTCCATGCTGTACATCTCTGACTCATATGCGTACTGCATATGGTTTTCAGTGCCACTTCAGAATAATCCAAGGCAAACAATAAACCACAGAAGCCATACTGGTGTACTTCCTGAGGAGACACTGGTACACACGATATCAATTTCACTGAAATGAGGAAGCCCACACTTTTTTTGACCATCTCCTAATGCAAATACTCAAGCAGCACAGCGGTATGTGCACATGTACAACAATACTGCTTCAGTGGCTGATAAGAGTATAGTTCCAGAGACTTTATCCTCAAACCATACTTCAAACAACACCCACACCTTATTGTCACAGATGATTTGCATGCAAGTAAAAAGCAATTATTCCCGGATTCCTCACACTCCATATTCTTCAATACTTGCACCATGATCAACTGGGTATCAGCAAATGTTGAGCCAGGACAGTCTTCATCAAGCTGGATCCCAGCTCTAAAACCTGTGAGAACATGATTTCCCATTGCATTACCTGCTCCATCCACACAGAAGACCACAAAGAGCCATTGACAAGTGTCCACATTCCCATCTGGAACATCTTCGAATAAAGTTATTTGCCTTCAAAGACATAGTGTTCCTCATTGTGGTCAATTACTATTCATGATGAATAGCGATCGAATGGGTACATGGTCCCACCTCACTATAACAGCACAGTTCAGGGAAATTTTCACCACACAAGACATTCCAGACTTAACCATTTCAGACAACGGCCCTGTAGTTCACCTACTGCTTTAAACATTTTACAAAGACCTACATGTTGGCCAGAAAACCGCAAGCCAATGGGGAAGCTAAGACAGAGGAGTCCAAACCAAATATCTTTGCTGAAGAATGATGGTTTCACTTAGCCTTGTTAAACTAATGCTCCACACCACTACATAATGGTCTAGCCCATATCATAGCATCTGATGAGCTGAAAACTATGTATTCAGCTCTCAGCTTCGACATACCCCTTTTATTTCAGTATCCTTGAGGCATAGCCAGAGAGTGTGAGAGAAAGAAGGTAGTTTGCTATACGGCACACCAGGCCTCAAACTATAGGCATTGCAAAAATGCACAGGTCTGACCACAGCCCTAATAAAACAGTTAGTATGGCTCCACAAACAGAATAATAGAACTATGTTCGAGGGAACACCACAGACACTTGGTCTTGCCCCATGGAATGGACCATGGCATTTTCAGGCCTGCACTTGTATCCACCCTAAAAAGGCCTTTAAGGGTTGGGACGGTTGATGACTGAAATCCCAAACACACTGCTCCTTTAGAGGACTCACATGCCACTCTGAAGGGAACAGCAATTTGGTACTTGCTCTGATGGAACAGAGAACACAATCAGGACAACTCGTCAAGAAACTACAAAGGCTGTCCCTCCAACTAAGCAATCGTACAAGAGTCTTGTAGGGAGGGGATCTGGGTACAGGTTAATGAATAGAAATGTAAACATGTTAATGACAGGACGTATGCGACATTAACAACAGGAAATGGTAAACACTCAGGTATGTGGTGAATACTTGGGAGAGTTGGTATAGTATTGGTAGCAGCTATCACCAGGATAGCTGATGACATCATGATCAGTGACATCAGATCACATGACACTGTTTGGAGAAAGACTTACTCCAAGATGGCCATCATAGATCTCTCCCTCTCTGTAAATTTTATATATAAAATTTACCACGGTTGTTACAAGGACCTGCTCCATATTCATTTCTAAGCATGCTTATAACCTGTAGCTTGAGACTGGTTATCAGCCTTACTGCTTCACGCACTGTTCTATGTATAGCTGTAAGCGACCTGTGACCTCATTCAATCCAGCTTGACCCAAATGTCCATGACCAGAAACACTTGATCCGAAGTAAAGAATACCTGAAATCCAGCATGACTTTGGTCCTGAGGGTGCCTGATTTGAGGGTCTGTATCTGCATTCGAGATCATAACATAATTTATCATCATCCCTGGTTCTTTAGTCAATTACCTTCAATTTGTGTCCTCCAATTATCATTCAACTACCAATGGTACCAATTTCTCCATAATTGTTTTTCAGGCCGCAGGTCAAACGTTTTACTAATTTTTAAGTGTCGTCTGAATGATAAATGAGGTGTTACGGGCAGGTCTGCCTCATAACTCAATTAAGATATTTTCAATCACTTGAGAACGTTCTACATTCCAAACACTCAAGTTTCTAATATTTCTTCTTTTATACAAGAATATGAAAATTGCATGGAATATGATGGATATTGGTGATATACAGAAAAGGCAGGCAGCCTTTCTTACAATAAATCAAGTAATGGTTCATTTAGATGGACAGTCATTACATCGTGTAAAATAGAAGTGTTATTCTCTGGTAAGGTACATTGTGTTCCTTTAGAACACAAAGTCTACTTGCAATCAGTAAACACTGGGTGAGTTTATTTTGAATTTAAATAAAAGGGCTTAGAAATAATGCCAGTATATGGTGCTCCTCTACTAAAATGTTTTATTTTGTTGAAATGTTTGATAAAAAAAATCTAACTATCTTCACTTTTATGCAGAAATTTTTTTAAAATGTCCAACGTTTCCAGAATTTAACTCCAGAAACATTATGACTTGTCTCAAATAGATGCCAGATTGAACACCCACATGGCTTACTTTGATTAGCAAGACAAACTGTTTTATCAGGAATTAGCAAGACATTTACAGGAATGTCTAGTCAGCAACACATCTCCCATCTGAGATAAAGAACTTGAAACATTAAGTAAATACATCAAGATTTTTCACTGAGAAATAGAAATTCTATATCGGTTTTGTAACTGTAAAAAAATCACAATTTTCATTTATACAATAAATACAGCAGTAAGAACAGTACCAGTTCTTTTTACCTGAGCCAACTTTTGCTCTACGTTGAAAATGGAATGAACATAGTGATCTAACTGGAAGGAAGCAAAAGAGACACCCAACACAGAGATCACAAAGCAGGTGATCAGTGCCCTCAATATGTCTGAGCACTGGTGGCACAGTGGCTCATAGTTAGCACTGCTGCCTCAGCGCCAGGGACCTGGGTTTGATTCTACCCTCAGTCGGTGTGGAGTTTGCATATTTTCCCTGTATCTGTGTGAGTTTCCCCTGGGTGCTCCAATTTACTCCCACAGTCCAAAGATGTACTGATTGGGTCAACTGGCCATGCTAAATTGCCCATAGCGCACAGGGATAGGTCTGGATGGGATGCACTTTGGAGGGTTGGTGTAGACTTGATGGACTGAATGGCTTGTTTCTGAACTGTAGGGATTCTTTAACTTGTGCTTAGTGAAGGTCAGATTGTAAGGGTGGATAATTCTTTATACGCAGCCATCTAGACCAAGACCATCCTCACAATGCATCAGTGGGCTCTAACAATGGTAGACCAGATGTAGCCTACATTCAGCTTTCCCTCCATCCCCCTTTCTCCAGATAATTTCCTTAAGTTGAGTGCTCTTTTTTCTTTGAGGAGATCAAACAGGGAGCTGTGAGTGATATTGGTGGTTTGTTTGCAGAAGAGGAAAGACACCATCTAGACAAGGGTGTCTGTGGGCATTGGTGTGAGAAGGCAGTTGATATGCTTGCTCAGATAGGATTTGCGAGAGAGAGAGAGAGAGAGAGAGAGAGAGGTCTTCTTTGAGGACTAAGATAAGATAGATTGTTGCCATATTTGGACAAATTGAGAGAGAACTCAGAATCGGAAATATTAAGTCAAGTTTAACTAAACAATACCAATTTTTAGGTGGTTGGTAAAAATTAAAGTTGATATGATGGTGAAGTAGAGATTCTGCAGGGATGTGACCATTGACACCCACAGAGGTTTATATACTCAGGTATGAACTTTTCACTGTATCTATCAATGCTGCAGCTGAAGAAGTATAGAGCCATTTTTAAAAAGGGATGTTGAGAGTGTAAACAAAATTATGGAAGATGGTTGTGGGGATCAATGATGGGATCATCTACAAGGTGACTCATTTCCTCTATTCCAATGAGTAGAGCCAGGTCAATGTTGGACTGGGTGACATTCTCCCTTCCCCAACATCCTCATCCCAATCAAGTTGAAGTTAGTCAACTTGGTTTTGTAGGATCACTGTATCTCACTCCTCGTAACCTCTATCTTTTGCCTCTATCTTTTGCCTCCAAGATCAGTTGAATATTTGTGCACACCCAACCCAGTTTTCAAACTAGTTATTTCAGAGTCCTCAGTCATTTTCTTGTTCCCCATCGTGCTGCATTTGCTAAAGCTCAATTCTCATTCTCCAAGTCAGCCAAGTCGAACCTCACCAATACTATTAAGATTTCTGCTCTTCCTATATTATGGTCATATTTCCCCAAAGCTTGATATTCTTTGTATTGAATTATATTTAATTGCCCACTCTGTTAATCTGTTCATGCCTTCCAGCAATTTCCCACCTTCTTCCTGACAGCTTGAATTTCAATGTTATTTGCCTCTTCTGCCTCTGTCCAAGTTACTTCTCTGAATGGAAAAGAAATATGGCCTAGCAATGATGCTTTTTCTGATTCTCTAACCATGCATTTGCAATACTAAAGAAATGTATTCATTTTCTGCCCCATGACCATCCCTTGACCTATGAGGTTGTATACCTTTTAATAACATTAATAAGTTAAGTTGGCAAAAAGTACTGTGAGAATCAATTGCAAAACAGAAATGAAAGTGAGTATAACTTGCAGGTGGCAAAAGCAAAATCTATAATCAGATGACTTAACTTTTTATTTCATAAGACATTATTTCAATTTTTTTAGAACCAATGTGCAATCTCCACCTCATTTGCTTTATCAATAATCTCTTTAAATTAAATTATTTATGCATATTCCTGAAGATTCATGCTAACTACTCCGATTAGTCCCCATCTTTCTAAGGGTTAACTAATCAGAAATTAAACATTAAATGCTGACGGAAAAGATTTATGTCACTCTTAATTAGCCACTTTTGAAATTCATAGGCACATAACTTGCAGTTCATCCACATTCGTCACATAGGAACTTATGGGAAAAGGAATGAATACTCCAGTCTGATCTGATAAGTGGCATATAACATTAATATCACACAGTGCCAGACAATGTATATCTTCAAGAAGGAAGAAGGTAATTATCTCTCCTTGACATTGAAAACCATTGCAAGTGCTGAATCTTCCACTATCAACATTCTGAGTATTACCACTGACAAGAAACCTAACTAGGCCTGCCACATCAATACTGTGGCTACAAAGATAAGTCAGAGGCTGGGAATTCAACGCCTGTCCACCATGCGAAAGACAAATATCAAAAGGGTGGAATATTCCTCATTTGGCAAGATTAAGTGTGGCTTCAACAACACTTGGGAAGCTTGATCTAATCCAGGAAAAAGCATCCTGCTTGATTGACACCCCATCTGCTAACTTAAACATTCACACTCATGCACCATGACAGCAGTGTGTACCATCCACAAAGTTGCAATGTAGGAATGTGCCAAGGATCTTTCAACAAGACCATCCAAACTCACTACTCTACCAACTCGAAGAACAAGGGTAACAGGCACATATGGAACAAAACTAGCTGCAAGTTCACCACCAAGTCACACACCATCCTAACTTGGTAATATTCTTCTTCTAACTGAGTCAAAATCCTGGAAATCCCTTGCTACCAGCAGTGTGGGTGTAACTAACATTGACTGCAGGGGTTTGAAAGACAACTGACCTTAACAGCAATGCCAACATCATATGAATGAGTTTAAAAATGCTATCAGGCCCATGCTAATGAATAGAAATATTGTATCCCATGTTGCATTCACTTAGCTATCATTTATTTTCTCCTAGTTCTTAACATTGCTGATACACTCACTCCTAAGTTTCTGATGTATTCAGCACTCTATCTATAACGTACTTAATCAAATTTTGCAACTCCCCTTCATGACATCTGAGACAATGTTCTCTTGTTGCTATCACGCAGTAGTGGGATAAATGTGAGAACAATGTGTATTCTGAAACCACTTCATGCAGCACTGATTTACAAGATATGAAGTGTGAATGTGAGGCTATAAAGTTTGACAACTGCTGGTGACAGCTGTCTTATTCTGCCTGAATTGTCTGAAGCTGGTACCACAGCAATCGGAGTTCCAGTGCTGCCAGCAGGATTGCCTTCAAGCTTGTTTCTCCGAGAAAGCTTGGGAAACCAAAGGCAAATAAAACCTCACTGTGCCAACACTGCTGCTGTTAAATGAGTCAAAGGTGGATTAGACAATGAGTGATGGGTCTTCCAAGCATTTGCATTCCGCCAGTGTCTCACTGGAAGGCTGTGCATCAACTGAAAATCTGTGGCAAGGTGTGTCCTGGTCAGGATTGCTTCCTTATGTTTTTAGTTCAAGAACTGATGCTGTTATTTTCTCCTCCCCTTAATAAATTAAGATCAAATATAAATGTTTTTAATTGCTTACAATCCACCCACTGAAGCCTGTTTAGTTACATTGGATTTTTTTATTTTTCTATGAACTTGTGCAGGCAAAGTCAATACTCACCAAATTGTTTGAAAGATAATGTTTTATTCAAATTTCAGAACAACTTGGAAATTGCACTATCACATTTTATACCCCACTCCAAATGATCAAAGACCTACTCTATTAGAATGGGTTTTTTTCGCAATACTTACATATGCCACTATCCAGGCACAGTTTGGATTGTTTTAATTTGAATTAGGGAAAATATTCCTCAATGTGTTCACAAAAATCAATCCAACACCTTTCTCACAAAGTTATAGAGTCATAGAGATGTACAGCAAAGAAACAGACCCTTTGGCCCAACTCATCCATGCTGGCCAGATATCCTAAATTATTCTAGTCTTATTTGCCAGCACTTGGTCCATATCCCTCTGAACCTTTCCTATTCATATACACATCCAGATGCCTTTTAAATGTTATAATTGTACCAGCCTCCATCACTTCCTCTGGCAGCTCATTCTACACATGCACCACCCTCTGTGTAAAAAAAAGTTGCCCCTTAGGTCCCTTTTAAATCTTTCCCCTTTCACCCTAAACCTATGCCCTCTAGTTCTGAACTCCGCCACCCCAGGGAAATGACCTTGTCTATTTACCCTACCCATGCCCCTCATGATATTACAAACCTTGAGAAGGTCACCCCCTCAGCCTCTGACACTCCAGGGTAAACAGCCCCAGCCTGTTCAGCCTCTCCCTATAGCTCAAACCCTCCAACCCTGGCAACATCCTTATAAATCTTTTCTGAACCCTTTCAAGTTTCACAACATCCTTCCTGTAGAAGGGAAACCAGAATTGCTCCCAATATTTCAGAAGTGGCCTAACCAATGACCTGTACTGCCACAAGATGACCTCCCAACTCCTGTACTCAATACTCTGACCAATAAAGGAAGGCATACCAAATGCTTCTTCATTACTCCTATCAACCTGCAATTCTACTTTCAAGGAACTAGTTCCACTGTTTTGTAAAGGGTAAAGTTTCCAAAGCTAACTCTGCCACTGTCCTGACAAGTTAAACTTTGCATCTATAGATAGCTGGTGAGATTCTGAGAAACTCTTGGACCTTATAACTCACTGGTCAGGCTGTAGACTTAATTGCACTAATGAGAAAATGCAAGTGCCTGAAGCCACTTGCACATATACTTTTTATAGGAGACTTAGAAGAGAAGAGAAATAAAGGACACTTAAAAATGAAACAAAAGAGCAACTGCAGTAGTTTAAGGATATTCAGCATGTGGATGTTAATAAAATTAAACACCAAATGCTGGAAAGATTTCGCTCCATATATTTCCATATAAAATTCATGTAAAATCAAATTGTCTTATACATTAAATGAGGAATGAGAGGTAAGTGCAGCAAAGCAGTAATGTAGAGCAGGTTTTATTAAAATACATGCTGCTTTGAGTAGCAGAGAGTGCTTATAACTGGGCCTCCAGCTGTTTGATGTCAATAATACAGCTACAAAAAAAATGAATAATTGCTCTGTCATTCTGTCCTGTGCACTGATGTCTTAACTTGATTGCGTGGCTGCTTAATAATGAGAAAATGATTAGCTCTGAGGAGCAACAAAGATTGGAATTTTTGTAACATTGAAAAAATGTACACAATAAACTTGGCTGACCCCTATGGGTAATGGCACAATCAGTTAAAGAGAATTTGAAGGTGGAGTAGAAAATCAACTCTGAACATTCTTGCTCAGAGAAATGAGCTACACAGCTACAGCAAAAGTAGCCCGAACCTGCGGCCAGGATACTTGGAAATTACTAGCTTCCATGAACAGTGATGATCTCACACATATTTGCGAGTAGAAGGGATCAGGTTGGTGCTGCAACCTGTTCTCAGTGAAGTGCTCCTTGGCAGACTGGCTATCTGCAGTAGCTAAACAACAGGACTGACATTTTGACTTCTACTTTGTGACCGAGACCCCGGCCAGCCATGAGTGTGCCGCGGAAATTCAATCTCCCACTAGCAGCAGTGCAAAGTTAGAAAGTGACCCCTAAAGGAGCAATTGCTAAGTGATTTGAGGGAACGAGAAATGTCAGAAAAACATGGTTTGTGACTGTTATTTCCTACCACGGTATCACTCTCATGGCATTTAGGATTTTTATAAATATTTCCCAGTTCATTGAAAGCATTTTGATCAACTCTGAGCTCATTTGTAACATTGCAAAAGTTAATGACCACTGTACCCTCTGCAACACCAACATAATATCCTTGCAGGAAGATTTATGACTAAGACCATTAGTATCAAGCTATTTGGAGATTATCATTTATTTTCTGCTCCAACCCATTTTCTCACAGAACTTCAGAAAAGTCTGATTCATAATGGTGTGCTGGAGAAAGTGTTGGGTAAACCAGTAAAGAGAAAATTCTGCTGGTGCTGGAATCCTAATGCAAATCAAAAAACATCAGAAATATGCAGTAGGTCTGGCTTGCCACCTGCTCCTCCAGACCTGCATTCCCCACATCTCCAAGCACGAGCACCTGAATCCATCATCCATGCAGGCTGTCTTTGGAGGGGCACCAGCCTCACATCATCATGTTACAACTCCAGCTCACTTATAAAACAGTTCACCACTCCAACACTCCACTTCAAAGCCCACCAACACCTTTCATTGCAATGCTGCTGTCAGGCCACATTGCCCACAGGGACGGGTTGCCATCTCACGCACCTGAACAGGGGGCATCTCAGCTTCTAGCCTTGCTCTTGAAGGACTCACTCACTTTGTTCTTACTTGGATGCTCACTGCATCTCTGCCCAGCCGTGCCTTCTTGCACATCGGCACCCTATTCAGAACTTACGGCCGCACAGTATTTCTGCCTTGTCTTGCCTTTTTGTGCAGATGCAAAGCCGTACAGCTTGTCATTGTTGTCAGCAGTGTTCAGTTAAGAAGGTGAATATTGTGCTGTAGAGCACCGTGCTATGTCAATGTCACACCTGCAGCTAATGCCATCAGTTTATACAGTAAATGCACTGAATGTGCCTGAATGCGTGCCAATGTCTAAAAGTTAGAGGACTGAATATCCTCAGGGGAATAGTCATCAGTCAGAGTCCCACCACAGTTAGTCAAGGGAATTGTCCAATTTGAGTCCAGGGACATGGACTTCTGAAGGCTGCTTGGGGTGGTGAAGGTCAGGGGTTACATATAATGGTAGTCTAGTGTGTGGGCCACAGTCAGTCCTGCAGGTAGAGTGAAACCAGTCAGGACAGTAAAATGAAGTCAGTCATGGAGGTGCACAGAGATCGGATAGTGGTCTGGTCACTCACCAGGTCAGGTTGCTGCGTCAGTCAGTCCTGGGGTTCTGTTCATTGAAAGTTATGGCTGGGTGAGGGTTGTAAGGAGCCATTGTGGTGCGATAGGGAATTTGAGGAAGTAAGCTGTGTGCACAGTAAGTAGCATGCTGGGATGGAAAAGAGATAATAATTGTGATGGACAGGGGCAACGTGACATGTAAAGGTGGGAGACAATAGTGGATTGGAAGAAAGGGGGTTGCTGTGACTCACTCTGTAAAGCATATTTGCAAATGTGCAACACAGGTTTAAAAATGAGTGGAGTAAGTGGTAGTTTTCTGTTTGAGGGAGCAGACTGTACATGAGTAATGTGGGACTCTTCAAATTGCATGGAACAGGCACTTACATAGTACAGGTTTAAGATATCTATAAACATAGAATTCTGCAGTGTTAGAGCTGACTTCTGCTCACTTTGAACCCTAAGAATGGAACTGGGATTGGGGATGACAAGTTATAAGTAATTCGACCATGTATACAGTCACCTATTGCACTTGCTCAACAACAGCCAGTGCTGCATCAGAATATGGTTCATCATGTCAACATAAAAGTCCACGTAAAAGCATTCAATGGCATTCTCGCTGGAATCCTCCATGTGTCACTATCTTGAGGAATATCCTAAGAACCATGGATAAGTACATGAATAGGCAAAGTTTAGAGGGATATAGGCCCAATGCTGTCAAATAGGACTGGATTAATTTCAGATATCTAGTCAGCATGGACAAGTTGGACTGAAGGTCCTTTTTCCGTGCTGTACAATTCTACGTCTCTACGCCTTTATGTGCTGACAATACTGACATTACTACTTACCTGCTCTGTTTCTAATGCTCACTACACAGGTTTATTGGAACTAGTGACCCAGGCACAGCAGAGGGTAAGCATGGTGCAATGCAAGTGCAGAGAAATCAAGGAGGAACAAGTACGTCAGCAAGCCCTGGAACAGCAGCAAGCTCTCATAGCTGCTGAACAGCCTCACATGACGAGGTCACAGCTGAAACTCCCCCCATGATGCAGAGGAGGTACAGGAAGCCCAGAGTCTGTTGTCCTCAATGTAGCTTTCTCCAGATAAGTAAGATGCAGTGTCACTACAGACTAAGGATATCCTGGGACATTGTCACAGAATTACAGGAGCATCTGCTGGAGCAGGACTTGTGACCTGAAGGAATGGGTGGCTGTTAGCTGTCACAGACATAGCTCCACAAAATTTTCATTATCCATCACAGTTTATGCAACCAGCTGCTTTCAAAGATCGGCTCAAAGCCTGTGGGGGAATCTTTCGGGACTCAACCCAGAAGTGTATCAATCTATTACCAATGCCAGATCACGCCACTTCATCACATTTCCCATGATAAGCTCAGTGTTGCAACATGGGCACTAACAATGTGGGCTTCTCTCAGTGCAGAGTGCTACAGACCGTACATATGTCATATCATAACACAGCTGACCTCATCTAAAGAAAATGCTTCTATTCACTTAATGTACTAATCATCTGTGATCATTGGGTCTGAAGTCTGTGCCAAGTACTCTGGAAGCTGCCATGATGCATCTTGCCTTGAGAAGTCTTAGGCTCCTGCTTCATTTTAATAGCCAGATGCCTTTCACAGATGGATGCTGGGAGATAGGGACTACCCTCTGCAACCTTGCTGATGACTCGGTTATGCAATGCCCTGATTAAGGCTGAGCATACAAACATTGCAGTCTGTTCTTTCACCAGGACCATTGCAGACATGACAACAGTCTTCCTGAAGATGATGTTTCAATGTTTGGATCAGTCTGGGAGGGCCTTGCAATCCAGTCTAGGCAGAGTGTAAGCTACGCAAGTGGAACATACAGAGAGGAGATGCCATGGATGCTGCAGAATTGGAACAACAGCAGCTGGAGGAACATCACCTTCACCATGATGGAGCAGTGCAACATGGGACACTACAGGCTACAGAGGACTTCATTGATACTTGCTTACAATTTATGCGTACTGAGAGAAATGATCACTCAGTAACTGTATGGTTGTTGTTGCTTGAAATACAATTCTTGTTTATTCCAGGCAGCAAAATAGCTTTTCTGTTCATTTCCTCATCTATTGTTCTATTGTTTAATAAAAGTTAATGTCATTAACTGTTTGAAAAGTTCCCAAACCGTGATGCTCAAACATTGAACAATGAAAATGTTGTGACTATCTTTCTAATTGAAGATCTGGACCTATGAGTTACCCCTAGTGCCTTGGCCAATATTATTCCTTGATCAGTATCACAAAAGCAGGTGACCTAGTCATTATCAAATTTGCTATTTGAAGGAACTTGCCATGCACTATTTGGCTACAAAGACAACTATATTGTTACAAACTGCTTTGAGAAGTCTGGTGATATGAATGTCACTCTTACAAATGCAAGGCATTTCCCTTTTTAAAGATGTTTCATTCAATATAAATGAACTTTTGCCCCTATTTTAGTGAAGGTGATAACCTATTTCTAATGAAGGGTCAATGCCTTCAGTAACATGGTGAAAAGCATAATTTCAAGAAAATGAATCAGTCTTTGTTACAAATATCACAGAACACCAGCCCATCCAGTTACAGTCATTGATTGCCAAGAGGTTGACATTTATAATGCAAATATAGCAAATAAATGTAAATCACTACTGCCATGACCATTATTAAGACAAAGATAAGTTTGAAGGTATCACATAAGGTGGCTCCAAAATGCCCAAAATTAATCCTCGTCTGCATATCTGGATAAACAAATATGTGCTTTATTTCAGACTTTCCTTCAGCCTATAATCCCACAACCAGCAGAATGGTGACTTCATAATAAAAGATGTTCTGCAAACAATTAGCATTAAGAGTTTTCATTCTAGGTTTTGTGCAAAATGGTCAGGGATCAATCTGTTTTTAAGCAATTAAATATTGCAGTTTTCACTGCCTGTACTGTACTAGATCAATTTACAATCTGGAATATTCCGAACTCCAAGCTGACTTCCCTTACTTATCACATATTGCCTTCATTACCTGTACTGGGTCATAGTATTCCAATGCCTCAAAATTAATTCCCCAAACTTCTGTCTAATTCCCTCTGCAGCCTTATCAATTGCTACTTCTATAGTGTCTAGCCCACCAAATCCCATCATCTTCTCAACTCTCCATTTCACTGATTCCAACCACTTCCGGGTCCTCATCTTTCTTTACCTCACCTTGAGCAGCTATGCCTTCAATTACCTGTGTTGCAGCCTCTGGAATTCTCCCACATGGACAACATCACCTCATCACCCTGCCCATTACACAGTCTCTGCAAAGCTCCTTGTAGACCCTGCTATTTGTCATTGTTACTTCTCCTACCTTCTTTAGCTTGGTGTGAGTATGTTTTCTCTCAAGCCACTGTGAAACGCCTTGAAATTTTGCTTTCCTACGTTAAAGCCACTAATCAAATCCAAGTTATTACTTTTGCTGGGGAAGCCCAGCAGGCCTGGCAGCATCTGTGGAGAGAGGAAAGCAGTTCACGTTTCAAGCCTGATTGGACTCTTCATAAGAATTGCAAAGTTCCGAAGAAGAGTCACATCAGACTCAAAACGTTACACTGTTTCTTCTCAGATGCTGGCAGAGCAGACCTACTGAGTTTATTGAGTAATTCCATTTTTCTTTCATATCTCCAGTATCTGCAGTACTTTCCTTTTATTACTTTCACTGCTGTTGGTTGTAGCTGCATCAGCCAGCAGCACATCATTGAAAACACAATTATAATGTCTTGTTATGTGTCACAGCAGCTCCTCCAGTATTACACTAACATGTGATATATTGCTTCTGTCAGTAGAAACTGCACTAACTAGTCTCCAGTGGTGTTCAGACAGACTCCAAATCACACTTATAGTACATTTGTATAAAATTTTAAAATGTGGAAAGTAGCATTCGGTGCTACAATTGACCTAAGTGCACTGGGTCTGGTTTTAATTCTTGACAGAACTTACATCGGCATGGCCTCCTGTTATCTAGATTGAAAGCTGAGGCACAGCCGTATGAGTAAAGTAGCAGAAGGATAGCTGGTACCATTGCAATTGCCCCCATTGCAAACCTTCACCAAAGGAGGGTTGAAACCCATTTCTTTAAAAAGAAAGGACCGCAGTTAAAGACTGACAAGATAATGCTTTTCCAGCTGAGACAAAACATGCAATGCTTTGAAAATGTAAACAGAGCCCAAGATGTGATGGTTTGAAAGAGAAAGAGATGAATCACAAATTCACGCATTCTGACAGATGAGTGAACTTTCTTTTTAAACTAAAGTGGTTTTCAATGCTTTGGCTCTATAAAGACTATAAATTTAAATTGACAAATAAGACCATAAGACCATAAGACATAGGAGTGGAAGGAAGGCCATTCGGCCCATCGAGTCCACTCCGCCATTCAATCATGGCTGATGGGCATTTCAACTCCACTTACCCGCATTCTCCCCGTAGCCCTTAATTCCTTGTGACATCAAAAATTTATCAATTTATATAACTGATGTGAATACTACAAAAATAACAATGTGCAGAATAAACTCATCTGTATTCATTGAACATATACACGGATACGTATCATAAATTTAAAATGCACATTGTGCCCACAATGTTGGTTTAATGAAATAAACCTTTGATATAATGTGTACTATGATGATACCTTGAACCAAACATATGTAATTTGGGCACAGTACAAGTTAAAAATGAGCCATGGGTATAACAGCACGAGTGCATGTGTAAACTACTTTTTAAAATATATTCGTTCATGTGATGTGAATGTCACTGTATAGAGCAGCATTTGTTGTCCAACCCTGAATTCCCTCGAGGAAATGTTGGTGAGCTGCCTCTTGAACTGCTGCAGTGCTTGATGAGTAGGGGCAGCCACTGTGCTGTTAGGAATGGAAATCTGGGACTTTGATCCATTGATACAGAAGGAATGCCGATATATTTCTAAATCAGGAGAGTGTATGGCTTGGAGGGAAATTTGCAGATGGTTGAGTTCCCATGCTTTCTATGATTACTTATAGTGTGGAAACAGGCCCTTCGGCCCAACAAGTCCACACCGACCCGCTGAAGCGCACTTACCCAGACCCATTCCCCTACATTTACCCCTGCACCTAACTACGGGCAATTTAACATGGCCAATTCGCCTGACCCGTATATCTTTGGACTGTGGGAGGCAACTCTCTGCCTTCTGTCAGACAGCCAATCCTCAATCCATACCAGTAGCTCACCTCGAACACCATGGGCCCTCACCTTGCTCAACAGCCTCCCATGTGGCACCTTATCAAAGGCCTTTTGGAAGTCTAGGTAGACCACATCCACTGGGTTTCCCCGGTCTAACCTACTTGTCACCTCTTCAAAGAACTCCAACAGGTTTGTCAGGCACGACCTCCCCTTGACTTGTTCTAATCCGACCCTGCTCTTCCAAGAATTTAGAAACCTCATCCTTAATGATGGATTCTAGAATTTTACCAACAACCAAGGTTAGGCTAATTGGCCTATAATTTTCCATCTTTTGTCTTGAGCCTTTCTTGAACAAGGGGGTTACATCGGCAATCTTCCAATCATCCGGGACTTTCACTGACTCCAGTGACTTTTGAAAGATCTCAACCAATGCCTCCGCTATTTCCTCAGCCACATGCAGTATTAATTAAATATGATGCAGTAAATAATTTGTGACATGAAAAATAGTTTTATATTCTTGCTTTTCCATTTCAATGGACTGAACATTCCCCAGTATTTTCTCAGTCAGGTGCATGAAGGTGTGGCACAACCCATACTGTCTTCTCTCTCTCAGTCTTCCACTCTCTATCTCACTTGTTTGCACCACTGGCTTCTTTGGAGCCTGTCTCATGAAGTTGTGCAGCAGGATAGGTGGCAGTGCTTGCCACTGATGGGATTTCACGACAATCATGCCACGGGCACCATATTTAAGCCCCAAATTGGACAGTCAAGCCAGGAAGTGACTCTCGCACTGTGGTATTTTATCATCACAACCAGAAAAGGAAATCGGCCTGCACTTTGCCAACAGGGTCCCAGTGGATGGAGCAGTAGACAGCAGAGCCATCCTATTTCCTGCTAACCAGCAACGGAGGCCATGTCACTAGACATGGCCAACCTGGAGCAGGAAAGTGGCAGTGTGCCAGAGAGAAAGTGAATGATATGCAAGAAAGTGCCACAATTTTCTCTCTGCAACTTACACTCTGAGTCACACTCACTCTAACTTTGCCACTGTACATTCATCTGACCAAGCCCCATGGACTACAACTTTCATTATTACATTAACCATGTTCATTCGATCACTCTCACTCACTTCTTCCTCTCCCTATGACGGACTCTGCACTTGCTGTTGACCTACTGTGGAAACCCTACCACTTCTCCTGCATTACCACTAAGTGTTCTTCCATCTACTTTCAACATATTCAGTCCCTCCGAGTCATCCAAGTCATTTATATGTACAGTCAGTTCTTCTATAATGCGTTGGTTGCGTTCTTGTGCAACCCCACATTATAGAAAGATCACACTTTAGAAGCAGAGCTTAAAAGTATTGACGATGTAATCACATTACTGCCAACAATCATTTTAAAAACTTGCGCTTTAGAAACAGCGTTTACAATTCATCAATCACGGTATAGCAATTTCGCGTTGATAAAATGTGTGTTATTATAGAAGGACCTGTATCACAAACAGTAGAAATCCTAATATGGATTCCTGCGGAACACCACTCGTCACAGACCTCCAGCCAGAAAAACACCTTTCCATCACTATCCCCTACCTTCTATAGGCAAGCCAATTCTGAATCCATGTGTTCAAAGTCACCCCATGGATTCCATGCATCTTAATCTTCTGGATGAGCATACCATGAGGGACCTTGTCAAAAGCCTTACTAAAATCCATGGAGACAACATCCACTGCTCTACCCCCATCATTCATCTTTGTTACATCCTCAAACATTCAATGAAGTTAGTAAGCCATGCTGACTGTCCGATAATTAGACCATGCTTTTCTAAATGTGCGTAAATCCTATCCCTAAAAATCCTCTCCAATGTGAGACTCACCAGTCTATAGTTTCCTGAATTATTCCTATTTCCCTTCTTGAACAGAGGGACAACATTAGCTACTTGCCATACCTCCAGGACCTCTCCAGTGGTTAATGAGGATACAATAACCTGGGATAGATACCATCAGGCCCTGGCGATTTATCCACCTTAATATTCCTCAAGAGACCCAACACCACTTCTTTCTTGATCTCAAAATGCCTTAGCATATTACCATGCTCAACAAAGTCTCACTATCCTCTATATCCTTCTCCTAGGTGAATACCAATGCAAAGTACTCATTTAGGATCTCACTCACATCCTCCAAGAACAATTTCTCTCATTTATCTTTGAGTGGTTCTCCCTAATTATTCTCTTATTTTTAATGTTTATATAGAATGCCTTAGGATTCTCTTTAACCCTACTTACCAAGGTCATTTCACGGTTCCTTCTTGCTCTCCTAATTCCCTGCTTTCTTTATATTCGTCACAGGCCCTGGCTGATTTTAGCTTTCTTTTTCCCTTTTGATTAAATTCACAACTTCTCTCATTATCTAAGGGCCCACTACCTTGCCATCCTTGTCGTGCCTCCTTACTGGAACATGCCAGTACAAAACTCTCATCAGCATGTCTTTAAACAACTCACACATCAAATGTGGACTTGCCCAAAAATGGCTCCTCCCAATTAACACTCCTAGCTCCTGCCTAATACTGATGTAATCTGCCCTTCCCCCAATTTAGTACCGTCCCACAAGGTCTTGGCTTACCCTTATTCATAGCTATCTTAAAAATTCAGGCATTGTGATCACTGTTTCCAAAATGCTCTCCTGCTGAAAGGTCGATCACCTGGCCAGGCTCATTAGCCAATACAACATTGGTGAGTAGCTAATTTTGTTCCTCTGTTCAAGAAGGGAAACAGGGATAATCCAGGAAACTGGTGAGTCTCACAGTGGAGACAATTCTTAGGGATAGGATTTATGCACATTTAGAAAAGCATGGCCTAATTAGGGACAGTCAGCATGGCTGACAGTGGCCCTCTTCTCACTGGATTATCAAGATACTGTCTCAAGAAACCCTCTTGGATGCACTTAACAAATTCCACCACTATCTAAGCCTCTTGCTCTGAGGACATCCCTGTCAATATTGAGAGGTTAAAGTCACCCACTATGAAAACCCTGTTGTTACTGCAACTTGCCATAATCTGTTGACATATTTGTTCCTCAGTGTCACAGTGGATGTTGGTGGGAATATAGTATAATCCTATCAGAGTGATTGCATCCATCTTGTTTTTGAGCTCTACTCATACTGCCTCAATGGATGAGTCATCCAGTTAGTCCTGTCTGAGGGTAGACGTAACATTCACCTTGAATAGTAATGCAACTCTGTCACTCTTTTACTTTCCTCTCCATCAAATCTAAAACAAAGAAAATCCTGGAACGTTGAACAGCCAATCCTGTCCTTCTCTCAACCAAGTCTCTGTAATGGCCACAACTTTATAGTCCCATGTACTGATCCAAGCACTAAGCTCATCTGGATTACCTATAATACTCCTTGCGTGGAAAAAAACATACACTTCATCCCATTAGAAACATTGTTTTCATTTACCTATCTCTGCATGTCCCTCCTTTCTGACTTACCGGTCCTAATATTCCCCTCAATCCCTCTACTTGCTAACCTGCTGTCTGGTTCCCAGCTCCCTGCCACTCTAATTTAAACTCTCCCAAGGAGCGCTACCAAACTTCTCTGCAAAGATATTGGCTTTCCTCCAGTTTAGGTGCAACCCATCCCATTTGTACTGATCACCCCTGCCCCAGAAGAGGTCCCATTGATCCAAGAACCTGAAACCCTGCCCACTGCACCAGCTTCTTAGCTACAATTTGCCCATCCTATCGTTCTATTCCTTGCCTCACTAGCATGTGGCACTGGTAGTAACCGAGAGATTAAAGAGGAAGTAGATTTTTCAAATTTCAGGGAAATTTTTCAAATTTGTGGGCTATGGAGAGCTGGCACAAAGAGGGTGTGAGACGTGAGGCAGATCAGCTATGATCTTATTGAATGGTGAGGCAGGTTTGAGAGGCCGAATGGCCTCCTCTTGCTCCTATTTCTTATGTTCATTTGTAAGCCATAGATACTGACAGCAGTCATTAGATAGACTCAGGAACAGGTTTCTTGCTTAATTCTCTTCTGATATATATCTGCTTAAACTAGTCAAACCAACATAGATTTGGACTGAATTTAAATCTTCCAACAATACAATGACAATCATTATTTGCAAATCTAATCCAATTGTACCAAGGATAATGGTGAGAATAATGTTGATGTGGTGCACTAAGGACTTGAGATAACTAAATTTTCCTTGTTTAAAAAATAAACTCTTCAACTTTCAATACAAAAGTACTAATTCCTTCTAAAAATTATTTGTTTTTTTCTAGTTATGGTCTTACATTGTATCTCTATGATATTTTACAGATTGTCTTATTGTTGACTAGATTTGTAATGTTTATTAAACAACAGTGATATAATTTGCTACAAATCTCTCAAATAATCTGGATTTTAGCAAGTACTTGGAACTATTCATACTGGATAAATATTGAGACATTTTAAGCACATATTTGGCCTCTACTAGTGACAGGTTCAAAGGCTAATGTCTCGATCATATTTATTTCATGCTAATAGAGATTAAACTTGTAAGTCTCCAGTATTTACATTTTACCACATTAAGTTCATTCATACTCTACTAATAAGGAGCTGTAGTTTTCAATTGGCACCACAGCTTCAGTTTTGCCCTTCTGAATTGCCTTTTCTACATTACAACATTGATAACTCTTCAGAGGCACATCTTTGGTTGTGAAATACCTGGGGATATTCTGAGGTCAGGAAAGGTGCTGTCTTTGTTGTTTCATTTCTTGAGGCGGCATGGTAGCTCAGTGCCAGGGACCCTCGGGTGACTGTCTGTGTGGAGTTTGCACATTCTCCCTGTGTCTGTGTGGGTTTGCTCCGGTTTCCTACCACAATCCAAATATGATCAGGTTAGGTGTATTGGCCATGCTAAATTCCCATAGTGTTAGGTGCATTAGTCAGGGGAAATGTAGAGAAATAAGGGAATGGATCTGGGTGGGCTACTCTTTGGACGGTCAGTGTGGACTTGTTGGGCCGAAGGGTCTGTTTCCACAGTGTATGGATTCTAAGTTCTAAACATGAAAGAATAAGGTGTGGGGCATCCTAAGCAATAGTAGGTGTAAAAACTTTATAATTAACAAGATGTGGAAGATAATTCAGCTCTTACATGGGACAGGTTGATTGCTAGGTCTTGGGACTTTGCTGTAAGGAGAGAGGACAGCTTAAATAATCTCTCCATGTTCCTGCAACACCGAAATATAAAATGGAACTGACATTCCTAAACAGGAAGTGCAGCCAGTACAAACAGCATGAACAGTCTGAATCTGGATTTATTCAACTAAATACATAGTTACAAATGGATGGCTCCAAAACTCAAGTTTTACTTCTGCCAATTTGGAACATGTTAATATTTCAAATAAGGACATAAATAAGTACAATGGGAAGAGTCAAGCTTATTCAAATGTCAAAAGTGCTTTTGCTGTTTTAATTCAAATATGTGGTAGTTGATTGAAAATCTTCTCACCCTACTCGCCCACATACAGTTACACTTAGTCATCGCCGAAGAATCACAGAATTGTTGTGGTGCAGAACAAGGCCTTCTGGTCCATCATATCCACACCAGGCCTTCCCCAGCTCCCAGCTGATACAATCTTCTGATTCTCCTGAGATTGGTAATAAGGTATGCTGTTTGGGTGGACTGAAGGGAGCTTTACCCTTTGGGTGACTTGCATTTTGTTTTGAGCTCAGAGTGATTGATATTGAAAACAAATGAATACAAATCAGATTTAGAAAGTATTCCATTTCCCAGCATGCATGTTCTTCATTTTGACAACTGCACAGAAATCAGCAGGAAAAAAACCATGAGAACTTTTAATGCTCCTGTGCATGACCTCCCTGTTTAATCGGTTGACACTGGTCATTGTACCTGGTATACCTTGAATTCAAGCAGTTCACAACAATTCTCTTAGAATCTACTAGTAACACCAATGCTTCAAAACAAATCTGCAACTTTTTTCATAATCTGTATTCCATAAGGGTGATTCTACAATGTACTTGTCTCAACCAGGAGCAATATCCAGAACAAACACGGGCTGAATATTCCCAGCCTTTGAATGATGCAGGCAATGGTGTGCCAGATGGGAAACTATGGCGAGATCGGAAAAACAAGACTCATGATGTTGAAACGAAAAAGCCTGAACTTTGCACCCAAAGGTTTCAATGGTGGGATGAGAGTCTCACTAGTGAACAGTGAGCATCCCATTTGCGACATCAATATCACATTAGTGACTCGCTTATAAGCAGTTTGCTTTTCCTCCAGTCATTAGAGAGAAACTTGACAGCAACAACTCCCAACACACAAGACAAAGCAGGAAGCTCCAGTCGGTTGCTTTCTGGTCTGAGCCCCCAGCTTGATATGAAGACTCCAACATCTCACAGCATAATCCATGGACAGCGATTGTCTGAACAATTCCTCCAGGTGGCTGCGATTGAACATGTACCAGTCTCACCACATCATCATGGTGTATCATGACATGGATAGGGTGAATAACCAAGGTCTTCTTCCTGAAGTGTGGGGAGTCTAAACTGTGAGGACTTATGTTTAAGGTGAGAGGGGGAAAGATTTAAAAGGAACCTGAGGGGTAACATTTTCATGTAGAGGGTAGGGCGTGTCTAGAACGAGAAGCCGGAAGAGGTGGTAGAGGCTGGTACAATTACAACATTTAAAAGGTATCTGGATAGGTATATGAATGGGAAGGGTTTACAGAGATATGAGCCAAATGCTGGCAAATGGGACTAGGCCAGACTGGGATGTCTGGTCAGTGCAGATGAGTTGGACCAAAGGCTCTGTTTCCATGCTGCATGACTCCATGACTGACTCACTTAGAATTGTTCTCCACTTCATTTTGTTGTGTACTGACTGACACTAACATGGAGGGGCAATAATGACAGGTAGCCTGCGTAGCTGCAGTTACTATGACAGTCGATCCAACAGGGAATGATGTGAAGTAGCAATACATTTACAAGTGTGATCTTCTATTTATAAGCAAGGATCCTTGTGCCACCTATGTGCCCTTAGAACCTGTCTTTTTTTTTGTGTCCTTTTCACCATTGTGTACTGTAAAAAAACTATTTGTGCTGGCAGCAGTTGTCCAGGTACACAGCTGGCCTTTAAATATGGAATGAGCAATGGAAATGCTAGGAAGTCCCAGCAGTGGTGATGGTTCCACCTTTGCTGAGTACACGATAGCACAAGCACTACATCATTGAGGTGTGGGTACACGCATGATGGGGTCAGCAGCAGTGAACTGTGTGAGAAAACTCACTGGAGCTCACAGAGGGAAACCCTCTCTGGAACTCCCAGCAATTAACACTTAGCTGAGTTTTGGTATTCAGTCCCACCTCCCAGAATTCATGGACATGAAACATATTAATGTATAGACTGACTGTTATTGGTTGTATACATCATAGTTTTAGAGATATATTTCCTCTTGTGAGCCACTATGTGTTATCTTATTCTCAATTAAGACATTAAAGGGGAAAAGTCCAGAAGCATATAAATCAGACTTTTCTGATGTCATATTAGATATTAGAATTTTTCAGACATTGCTTTATCTCTGATCTAATTTTCACACTGGCGTTCCACTTGCATTTTGTGACTGGATGGAAGAATTTAATTCTCAGCTGATGGATCTTGAGGATGTAGACAGAAAGCAGAAAGAAAATGACAAATAAATCCTTTCAGAGCTTGAGAATCTTGGAGATTATTCTGACCACAGCTTCACTCACATTGTTATTCCTTTGTACTTTCCACCTGATCCCTGACACAGGCTGCTGAATCCCAGCCATCTGATCCCTTGCAATTTGCCAAGATTTGCTGATCAGGTTGTGAGATTTTGAATGTTTTCATTTGGGCTGTTGGTGAATATAATTTTCAATGAGAAAAATTAGTTACGAATAATATTTAATACAAATACAGCTAAAATCTTCAGCATGCCTTACAAGCATGATGCATGAAAGGATTTGGGCTGTAGCGTTCTCTCATAAGAGACTAAGCATGTGTCAAAGCTGACAGAGGTACAAAGTGGAGAGTATAGTGAACAGCAGTGTATCCAGACCAGAGGGAGATCACCATTGGCCTTCTCCCAAAGGAATCACAGGCTTTTTTGTCAACCTGGATCTCAACTTCAAGCTTGCAGATGACCCAATGCTTTGAAATGTAGTAAATATGTTGGAGTAGAGTAATAACTTCAAAGAGGACATAGAAAGGCCTGTGACACTAAGAGGCATACAATAAATGATGCTTTTTGGAAGGAACAATGAAGAGTAGCAATATAAATTACTCTGTATAATATTTAAAAAGGAACAATGAAACTTGATAGTATTCACATACAAACCTTTGAAAGTGCAGGGACATGTTGATAAGGCTGTTAAGAAAATTAGAAATGGAAAGAGGTTATTTTGAATTTATATCAATCACTGGATTATGGAGTGTAATTCAAAGTTTCACTTTTCAGAAAGGATATTAAGATCTTGGAAAAAGAACAAAGGAATTTTACCAGAGTTTGGGGAACTTCAGTCACGAGGTGAGAATAGACAGTGTTTGTGGGGAATAGAGAGGTTTGTGGGGAAATTTGCGACTGTGACAAATTTGCTTTCAGGGAAACAAAAATAAACCATTGGCACATCACATAATTAAGACCACCCCTGACACAAAGAGGCAAACAAATAAGGAAAACAGGTCATTCATGGAGGTGGAAAAACTGGAAAGTCACTTCAGTGATCTTTGTTTCTCGTTCCAATATGGAGACGATCTTTCTTCAGCTGACTCCTTTATTGTCCAAAGGTCTTTGTCTGGACACTTCTTCTCATTTGTCAAAAGTAGAGTAATTGCTTCATTTGGAAAATTTCTCTGATTTACCGATTCAAAAGTCAAAAGTTCACAGCAACTGCTGCAGGAAAGTTGACTGTTTTTTTCAGATTTAAACTGGGTTTTTGATGGCAGAGAATTTTTGAACTGGGAGAAGACCTTCATATTTCTTCCTCTCTCTCTCTCTCTGACTGTCTGTCTCTGTAACTTGTTTCCAGTTCCAAGTTGTTCAACCATCCAAGAACCAATCGTATAGTTGTTGATAACCAAAATGTATCTGTCACTAATAATTGTCATTCGTCTACGGACCAATCAACTTCTTGTTGCCAACAAGAACTGTTTGGCACCCTTGGCTCCAGATCTGAACTTCAACTACGGCCTGTTCAAATAGTTGTTTGCAATTGCCACCCATTACTTGCTTTCCAAATTGTAGCCACTCTTTCAAGCACTTCCTTTTTTACAACAGTTCCTTTTCATTTTTTTCCACAGTTTTTTTTAAATAAAAAGATATGGTTCTTGTACTATCCCATGTGATTCTACCTGCAGAAATCTTCTATTAAGCCTGATCCCACAGTAACTTAAAAAATTCCACCCAAATTGAAATGTTAGAATACAAATGTGGTGACAAACACAGGCCTTTGGATATACTTTTGTCCAGTTCCACTTCAGTTCTTTTGAAATAGAGGCCCAGGATGCTACTACTGTTTTAACAACCCTAATTAAACCTCTCGACTTGCATTACACATGTTCAGCAACTATTCACAGGCCAAGCAATGGTTGCCCCTTGCAAGATCAGTGCGTCACATTCCTGATCCTCAAGTGTACAGTGGGAGATTTGACAGGACGCTGCCGTATTAGTCACAATGCTTCATCCCAAATGAGTCAATCAGGCTGGCAAGGACTCCCATCACTTCAGGGAGTACATACATTTGGGAAAAATATTCAAATTGCATTCAGGATTACTCACATGAAGCTTTAGAAAGAGCTGAAGTGAAAAGAGTGGACCATAATCTTTCAGAATTATACAGCACAGCTATTTAAATCTAACCTTTAGGCTGACTAGAATCTGACACTTAATGAATAATGAGGCATCAAACTGACATGATAGGTCCCCAATGAGTGATTAGCATTTATGGCAATTAGGAACATTAATTTAATGCCTAAGTACATTGTAAGTGCATGGACTGAGAATGTGTACAGTAGGCTACCATCACCATGACTACCTCTGAAAGAAAAAGAGTTTAAAGAAAATGGCATTTTCGCAACCTCTGCCTTTCAACACTTTGTTTTTTTATTAAGAAATAAATAATGTAATAATGTTGATAACTTAATTGCACGGGAACAAGCTTGAAGGTGTTAAACCATACAATGTGACGGAGATAAATTAACAAAGACACTTAAATCTCAACCACTCTTAGTTAACGACACTCCGCTGATGATAATAAACTAACTCACATTGTCAAGTGAGTAATCTTCCAATTGCCTATCAAATTCTCAGCACAGAAGGAGGCCATTGAATCTACTATGCCTGTGGCAATGCTAGCTCTTCAACTATCTAATATAATTCCCCTTTACAATATAATGGAACAAAATTATTGGCTTAACCCCAGCAGAACTGGCCAACAGGCAGGGGGCAAAGCAAACAGAAAGCAGTCCCAATTAATTAAACTCCTGACAGACAGTGGGGAAGTAGGAGACCAGAAGCTGCTTTAGATTTGTTCAGAGACTGATGCATTACAAGTGCCTATCTCCTAACTCTACTCTGAGTCCAGGCATTAATAAATGTATCATTGTACTTTTATTGAAAAATCAATCAAATCAAACTAACCCAATTATCGCTTAAAGGGGCACTTCAACAAAAATCAAAATTTCAAAGGACACTCACCACATTTAAATCAAAATATTATGCGCTGATGTATTTTAGCCTTTGTGCTACGCAGTGATCATGGAAGGCTTGATATGTAACGGTGGACACCGACATAACTCGGGTGGGAAGAGTGTGCTAGAAATCAAGCCCCACTATTCAGCGAGTCATCTCAAATGAACAATATGATGATTTTAATCTCTAGGATCATTAGTTTATCTATGACAACTACCTGAACCAAATGAATCTTACACCAGGTTTCATTTACAAACAAGAAACCAAAATTCATATTGATTGTAACAAACCAATCACCTAACATGTGGCAAAATAGATTATTAATCATTAAAATAAGAATCTAAACTATACCTCCTTTAAATTTAAACATGTATACATCCATTCACAAGACAGGCTCGACAAACAGCTTGCAAGAATATCATCGGTAGAAAACATAAACTGTGGATGAAGATTCCAAACCACCAGAGGAATTACGTCACTTTCTGACAATTTTTTTTTGTTTTTTTAATTAACATATTATGTTGGTGTCAACTGTGAAATTCCACAATTGTTAGTTGGTCAGTTTGACCTAGATCTTTCTCTTCAGTTTGACGTGCTTTGTTTGCAATATCTGATAGCCCTGATTCTCTTCCACTTATTGAGGTAAAGAGAGAGATAGAGATCTGGCTTGCTTGTAGGCTTTTTGAGTTGTGACTGCCCTACAAAGTTCTCTCAGTTTTGTGACAAATCTACCAGTTAAAATCAATCTAAAACTGCAGCTAGATGGTTTATTTCCTTTGTAAACAAAAAGTACCCGTTGCCAGCTGGTCTCAAACCCAGTTTCTCCAAAGGTTACACAGTCATGTATAATCAATTAGTGAACACCACCCAATAGACAATAGACAATAGGTGCAGGAGTAGGCCATTCTGCCCTTCGAGCCTGCACCACCATTCAATATGATCATGGCTGATCATCCTTAATCAGTACCCTGTTCCTGCCTTATCTCCATCACCCTTGACTCCATAACCCTTATCTCCGTAACCCAGTTCCACTTTTATTTCAAGTTGTTAAAAAGCCGAGTATATTCTTTGCACCACAGCAGTCCAAATTTCCACTTCCCCATTCATAGTACAAATAAAATATGTGGACCTGACAACAATGCCTGGTCTCTTTCAGAGACAGATACTCCATTACAATTTTACATATCTTCAGTACAAAGAGTTATATTACGTTCATCCCTCTTTTCAGACCTGACACTTTCTTGACACTAGCAATCCTTTCCATGAGACAGTCAGATAATTACTGAATTGCAACAACCTAGTTGATCTTGGAGATTTACTTTCCTATTTTTATTTCTTGACTGTAATGCGAATTCTTAATCTTTTGTTCCTTATACATTTTGCACGGTGTGTGTTACCCAGGAAAGATTATTTGCATAAACTTCAATGGCCAATTGATTAGAAATTATCCGAAAACATTTGGCAAATTTTTGGTAACACCTATTTAAAAGAGCCAAGGTTCTCTAACTACAAAGCCTTAACTCATCTTCACATGCTTGGCATGCCTGACCAAAGGTCAAAATGTCCCATTTTCACCCACCAGAAATATTATGAAACAGGTTCCACTTGTCAGTAAGGCGTTCGACAAGGTTCCCCATGGGAGACTGATTAGCAAGGTTAGATCTCATGGAATACAGAGAGAACTAGCCATTTGGATATAGAACTGGCTCAAAGGTAGAAGACAGAGGGTGGTGGTGGAAGGTTGTTTTTCAGACTGGAGGCCTGTGACCAGTGGAGTGCCACAAGGATCGGTGCTGGGTCCTCTATTTTTGTCATTTATATAAATGATT
>NC_057737.1:30953123-30959775 GCF_004010195.1 Chiloscyllium plagiosum
AAAGGGACCTAAGGGACAATTTTTTCATGCAGAGGGTGGTACGTGTATGGAATGAGCTGCCAGAGGATGTGATGGAGGCTGGTACAATTGCAACAGTTAAGAGGCATTTGGATGGGTATATGAATAGGAAGGGTTTGGAGGGATATGGGCCGGGTGCTGGCAGGTGGGACTAGATTGAGTTGGGATATCTCTTCGGCATGGATGTGTTGGACCGAAGTGTCTGTTTCCGTGCTGTAAATCTCTATGACTCTATGAATTTTGTACAGGGAGGAAAACGTGTCAAGAAAAACTTAAATAACTATTTAAGGTTATTTGGGTTATCCAAAAAGAGAAACTTAAGTATGCATTTCCGTGGAATTTTTTTTTTAAATGTTTGCCCTTAAAAAAATCTTCTATTCTCGGGTTTTTATCAAAGTGCTCAGCTTCAAGCATAACTTCAAATTTTTGAACATCAATTCTTGGTTGAAGCTTCAAACTGACATTTCTTTAAATCTTATTTAATTTAGTATAAACACTCTTGTCCTGTCCAATTCCTTCCAGAATTTTGTATCGCTTTTAACGCTGGATGTTACTGTGCTTCCAAGATAGTGGAATTGATTGACATGTCCTATTCTATGATGATGCTGAATGCTGGACTGTCCATTCCTTTTAACATTAGAATGATTTCTCGCTCGGCAACTTTGATGGGTGAATGCGCAAGGTCCAGGAGAGAAAAGAGAGTTGCTGGAGGCTGAAACTGACAATGTCTCAACTTGCAGGATGTAGATGGGAGCTTGCATTCAAGAAAATAATAAATTCCTGAGGATTTGAAACAAGGCTGGAAAATCTGTCCAGCTTGTATTAGAGGGAGAATTGCCAGGAAAATCGCTCGCTGCAAATGACAGTTCTGGGCTTAGAAGTTACAGGCTGGGAAAGGAAAGGAACAGAAATAAACTCTCAGGAGCTAAGAGTCACTTCAATTGGTTTTGGGAAGACTGAATGTATACTTAAAGGGATAGTGTAAACTACACACATGAAGTGGGCTTTTTTAGGGGTTAGATTATAAGTGAAAGGGGATCTTTCTGTCCTGCAATGCTTTGTTAAGTTTAGTCTGTATGTTACAGTACGAGTCTTAAAATGTGAAATGTTGTGCCATCCTTTTAGCGAGCAATTGGAAACTTTAATTTCTTTTGAAAAGTTAACAGTCTCCATGGAAATGGTATCAAATTACTCTTTTGTTCTTGCCATCCATTACTGTAGAAAGTCTAAATCCAGTTATTTGTTTTTCAAAGTGTAAATTACAAGTATTTCTGTCATGTCCCATACTTTTAGGTCCAAGGCAACTATCTCGTTTAAGCCATATTCTAAAAGGAGACTTACAATGGAACATGGCAACATTCTTTGGCACTGAGTACATTTTTTGCACTAATACTTTCAATGGACCAATTAGACATTTTCCTAAGCAACCTGCCTTAAAGATCTGCAGAGGAGGTGTGACTTGATCCCAGACCCTGATCCAGAGGTAGGGACACTACCTCTGCACGAGAAGAACTCCTTTAAATCAACCTTTTATAGTCATCATGCATACAATTTTCTTTTAACAGACTTGTTATTTTTTGACAGGAATGATGAACAAATTCTTTGTTAATTATAAGACAATTTGCTTTGGTTCTTATTACCTAATATAAGTATTACATATCTAGCTTTCTGATCAGAAACATTAGGTTTATTAAGAACATTAGTTACAATAATATTTTGATTGCGTAACCTGCAGGTCCTACACTGACTTTCTAAAAGTAATTGCTTTACCATGTTCCACGTCTAGTATCATTTAAAACATGAAAGAATGCTTAACAGCAAAGGTGTATCACTGGAGAACATATCAGCAATAAAGTGGCTTACTCCAGCTATTTTGAATGGAATCACCACTCCTTGAGCAATTTCTAAGGTGTCTGGCAAATTAAATGTGTCTGAACAAGGAATCACCAAATTAAAGTTCTTCCATCTTCTGGATAGTCTATTCAAGCTCATGATATATTCTTCCTTCAAGGAATGGCCATCTGTCTTTTAAACTCTGATAAAGTCTAGCCATGCCTCACATGTATTCAATTGGTCATCTTCCAGGTAAATTTCATCTGTGAAACATAATAGAAAGAGCCAACTGTTCGTCAATATCCGATAGGTATCCAACCCCCCCAAAAAATTTGATTCTCATTTTACATTTGTTAGGACACATCAATGGCCAGGACATACCTTGTTTCCATCTTGGTCCATATGTCCATTCTTTCTTCCAGTGGTTATAAGGTTGAAACTCTAAGAACACTGGCAGATAATCCTACCCTGACAATTTGCACTGTTTTCAGACAATTTTCAGTAACACTACTTGGATTGTAATCCTCTGAATGGAAAAAACAATGTTCAAATTTTCTAATCTTCAACCTTAGGCAAACATTCTCTGGTCACATCTTAAGCTCATGACAGACAATTATTGAAGTAAGAGACCAAAAGCCAATCTTTACTCAGTTTTAGATTTATTCATTGTGTGAAACATTGAAAGTAAATATCTTCACACTTTACTCCCATAGCACCATCTCTTTATCTAAAGCTTTTTAAAACCACCTGCTTGGACATATTGAGTAGAATCATACACGGGCCTAAATAACATAGGGGCTATGGTGAAGAATGTGGCAGAACCTCATGACGAGTCTCATGAAGCATATCTTGGCATCTTTTAAATATGTCAGGCAAATTACTCTCTAGGCAGCAGAACATTGCCCATTAAAAGGGGCATTATTGTTTGTTAATGACCTTATTAACTGGACATCTCACCTCATTAATGTGCAGCTTTCTATCCCATCACCTACTGCAAGTAAGTCAGACACCAAGAATTCTCAAGATGGAAATCAGAGCAGCTCCATGTTACGCACCATTCCCAACATCAGACAGAATATGGTGACACTTACACTTACATAAATTGGAGAAGGTCACTGACTTCCTCCCTACATTGCTGTTCATCCCTCCAGATGGCTGAGACAGCACTGACCTCGGTGGCAACCACAGAGAGGACTGGCATGGTCTGGTGTCATCACCCTGTCTGCAGGGACTAAGGGACAAGGGCACCCAACCCCTGCACACTCTGTCCACCAGAACCTCCAAGTCCCTCTGTCCGCAAAGCAAGGTAACAACTATCTTTTCTTTGCCATGTGCAGGGTAAATTTCAGGAAATGTGCAGAGCAACTTGTCCAGGTGCACAGCAGCCTTTCAAAGATGGCATTGGTACCAGGGATGCCAGTCTATTCCAAGATATCCAACAGTTCAAGTTCTTCTGGTATGGCAAGCGGCAGAACGGGGCTAGAAATGGGAGAGAGGGGTGTCCATAGCAGTGCTGTAGGTAGTGAATGAGGCAGGTTTGGTAAGATACCATAAGAGATCTTCAGAGATCTGCTAGACCTTGCACAGAGGCGGTGGTGTAGTGGTAATATCAGTAATCCAGACTAATGTGCTTAGGGCTTGCATTTGGATTTCCCACCACGGCAGACAGTGGAATTTAAATTTAATGAAATAAAATCTGAAATAAAAAGACAGCCCAGTGACAGCCATGTAATCATTGTCGTTTGTCAGAAAAATGCATCTGGTTACCTAATGTCCTATAGAGAAGAAATGTTACTCTCCGTCCCAGGTCTGGCCTACATGTGACTCCAGGCCATAGTCTGACTCTTAAATGTCCTCTGGGTAATTAGGATAGGCAATAAAGTTTGGGCTACCTGGCAGTGCTCAGGTCACATGTGTGACCAATGAAACCTGATCCAGCAGTGTGTAATAGCATTTCTGTTGAAATAGGAAAACATAAGAATTAATACTGAGCTCAACAACAGAAGACTTGAAGGACCTGTTAACTCTCAGGTCTCACCTGTGGAAATCCCACCAATGTTATGCTGGAATTCAGGCAAAGGTGCCTGAGGGATACAGCAGATGGGTGTGATATTAGACGGCAGATGAGCACTATCAGGGTTTAAAGGTATGGGTCCCACCATTCTGGTTGTGTGTTGTATAGGAGTTTGCATCTGGGAATTGGGAGATCTTGATACAAAGAGACCTTTAACTTTCTTGCATAGCAACATTCAAAACACCATGAAGCAGAATACCTGCTCCTATCTCTCAGCCATACAGAACTAAAGCTCTGAATGGAGTTACTCAAGCATTGTTAATATGGGGGTAAAGTTAAGCAGTGGCCTTGCTGAAGGGTGTTAGACATGCTGTCAAAAACAAACAAATCCCATCTCAGGAACAACTGCCTCGTCATTTAATTGCAAAAGTTTCAAGCGCAGATTTGTCCATTAGTAAGTTTTGAAATTTAGAATGAATTTCTACCGAATTCATTACTACAGAGGTCTATAGGCTGTTTCCATGGCAACTCATAACGTCAAATGTGTTTTACTATGGAACACTGCTCCCTTCGCAAGCTGAGAGAGCGCTCCTTCAAGCTGCAAATATAAAGGATACCAACATTTCAGCTCTGCACTTCTCTGGCATTGCTGTTTGCCATTAAGTGTTTGTTCTAACTGGTGAGAAATGGTGCAAAGAATTTATCAGTAAATTTAAGAAGGCCAAGAGAAGAGGTGGGCACCACAGGGGCTGCAGTGTTTTATTTCCCCCTCTGCCTCCATTTATCCTGGTGGTCAGCAGTTGTACCTTGTTATTTTAATGAGTGTAACAACTGATTAAGTATGGGTCATTTTGGAAACAAAAAGGGCAAGTGAGGTCATTCACGAATTGTAAATTCCTGGCCTGTGCTCCCAATGATAGTCAGTCAAGTGCTGGGAGTGCCCAGCTGGGGAAACATGCCCAAAGTGCGATAAATAACTGGGTAGATTAGAGGTGGCTCACATGTGATGGCCTCTTTCAGTGACTCAACCTATTAGTACTATATGATGAAAGGCTTTTGCCCAAAACATTGATTTTCCTGCTCCTTAGATGCTGCCTGACCGGTTGTGCTTTTCCAGCACCACACTCTCGACTATAATCTCTGGCATCTGCAGCCCTCACTTTTGCCTGTTGGTGCTATCTCTACCCGAAGCAGCCTCCCAACGATTCTTTGGAATAGCCTTTCCATAAGTACCTGTTGGCTGACTTTTACCAAAAATCAGATGAGGGTTGAGTTTGGCCAGTTCATGTAGCCCAAGTTATCACACCATAGTCTCTAGCTACTGGCATATGAGGGGACTGTGCCAGTTGTGGTCATATACTGTTCCCCCACCCACCCCCATCCTGAAGCCAGCATGCACCGAACTATGAATAAACCTTCTTGCTGAGTGACCTACTTCCTATCCGAGAGTTACTATGTGCACCTCTTGCAGATACAGTTGCCTCCCCCCCCCACATCATATCCCCTTCCCTACTCCGATTCTGCAGCCCCAGTGATCTCCCATTCCCTTTTCCCCTTAGTTTCTGTGGCTGGATACTGTCTGCTGACTGTGGTCCACCTCGCTGAGTGACCTCACTGTACAGCCTGGGATGAGAAGTGCCTGGAGCCCTGACTGTGCATTTCCTCAACTATGTTGGACCTACTACACAGACCGACAGCTCTGGAGACACAGGACCATTTATGACCCACTTCCCAGACCGCAGAACAAAAACACACTAACAGGACGCCTGACCATGGACTGGTATTGGAGGGTTACCATGCAGGGGACGCTGACTGACAGGACTGCATGGACTTCAAAGGATTACTCCCCCAAGACCTTGCGCCATAACTGCTTGGTTTGTGTAGATGCAGCGTGTTTGCAGAATAAGCTGCTGGCACATGATGCAGGTGTGAGGTTGTCCAGCAAGGACAAGCTACCTGGTTGTGCAACTCCACGAACTGGCATAGCAAGGCAAGGATGGTGACAGTCTGCAGGTCGGCATGAAGTAAATGAGCTGAGAGAACACATGAGCATCCTTTAGAGCAGCCGGGCCCAACTGGGTGTTTGTCCATACATACATGTCCTTGCAGCAGCCATTCAATGCTAGTTACTTAAATGCCCTGCAATGAACTTCCAGAGCAGCTACAAGTGGATTAGAGAAGTGCTATGATGGTCATGAGGGATTGGCAAATGCCAGATGCCAACATCGATGGACAAGGGGTGCATCTGGCTGGTGCCCATGGAGCATGTGCCATTTGGTACTATGCACTGAGGAGGCCCTTGGGAGCTGAAGTTGAAATGTACCTTCATGTCGAAATTTCTCAAAATTTAGCTTGTTCATAAGCTCGGAAACTGAATATTAATGAAGTGACTTTTCACATTAACAAAGCATTTAACAATTAATGTTTCCCCTCCATATGTAGGAAATCATGTCTCACAAAGTTGATTGAGTTTTTTGAAGAAGTAACAAAGGGCAGAGCGGTGGATGTGATCTATATGGACTTCATAAGGCGTTCGACAAGGTTCCCCATGGGAGAATAATTAGCAAGGTTAGATCTGATGGAATACAGGGAGAACTAGCCATTTGGATACAGAACTGGCTCAAAGATAGAAGTCAGAGGGTGGTATTAGAGGCTTGTTTTTCAGACTGTACGCCTGTGACCAGTGGAGTGCCACAAGGATCGGTGCTGGGTCCTCTACTTTTTGTCATTTACATAAATGATTTGGATGCGAGCATAAGAGGTACAGTTAGTAAGTTTGCAGATGAC
>NC_057737.1:30960241-30977281 GCF_004010195.1 Chiloscyllium plagiosum
TGGAATGAGCTGCCAGAGGGTGTGATGGAGGCTGGTACAATTGCAACATTTAAGAGGCATTGGATGGGTATATGAATAGGAAGGTTTTGGAGGGATATGGGCCACGTGCCGGCAGGTGGGACTAGATTGGGTTGGGATAGCTGGTCGGCATGGACGGGTTGGACCGAAGGGTTTGTTTCTATGCTGTGCATCTCTCTGACTCTATGACTAATTGGCAACTTGCCAATGCCTAGCAAGAAACTCCCCTCACCACTTGAAAAAAAAGGTCGAGAGACATGCTCCCGACATTGAAATAGACATCACCAGACTTCTCCTCTGACTCTGCCACAACTCTCACCATTGCCTACAATGCTCAAAACCCTATAAGATTTCGCTCTTGTTTGTAAAATGAGGCTTTTTGCTCTTGACATTGGGAGTCTCCTTACTGACAATCTCATGCTATTTTCCCAACATTTTCCTCAATCCCCACATTGTTCAATGGCAAGGAAAATTCTGGTCTATCCAGCAGCTTACCACTTCAGTCTGAAAGTTGGCGTGAAGATTCCTTTGCTTTTTTCTCATTCCCATTTTTCCTTTCAATTTTTTTCTCTTGATGCACTGACACACAGCTTAGCGTAGACTAAGTCTTGATCATTAGTCAACCCAGGAGTTACCTGATTATAGATTGCAGGCACAACTCCAACACCATAAGGAAATGTTGCAAGATGTGCTTACATTTGTTATGGAAATGAGCTAACAATTTTTGGAAAGTGTTTCCCTGCACTCCAGAAAGCAGTCAGAGACTGCCACTCAAGAGGCTCCGAGTGACACAGCGCAAGGGCAGTTGCCACACAGTCAAAATATGAAATCAGGCTAAACATTCGGAGAGACTGTCAACAGGAGAACACCCGCTGGAAATGGATCAGTCCAAGGCAAACTGATTTGACTGATCTGCAGTCAAACTTTACTGACAAACAAGAGGTTTACCATACATTTTAAATTATTCTGTACTGATTCCAAATTAAAGTCATCGGCAATAAGTCTTCGGAATTTATGGCAATTTTATGTCAATTGTGATTCTCAGTCTCAGATGCTGCCGCAGAGGCCAAAAAAGATTTGTGCGGTGTTCTGAGGTGAGTCTGGAAGATGGCATAGGAAGTTTAAATCTGGGAACACGTTTTGTCACTAAACACCGATGGTCACAAACAAAAAGTAGTATTGTCTCATGATCTAAAACAGGACTTCAAAGCAATGAGAACAGCAACTGACCTAACTCACAGTCATGTTTCAAGGTTGTCCTCATTCGGTACAGAAACTTATTTCCAAAATATACTTGAATCAAAAACCTTCTAGAAGTATATTTCCATTGGATACTATGGAAACTACAATAAAGTTTAACTTTTCTCCATTTTACATGTTGCACTTTTAGATGCCACATTACAGTTGCCAAACACGTGACATTTACTACATGCATTCAATAATGAGCATGTAGCCCAAGGGCGTCTATATGTTGCCTGCCCGCCTGTGCACCAAGTCTGAAAGGCCTTAGACAATGGCCTTTCCCGGCTGCATCTTTGTGACGGCTGACCAAAGTTTTGGTGCATCCCTCAACATGGAGTCCTGGACCTTTGGAATGTGCCAGTCTGCAAACTCAGTCATTGACAACTCTTTGCACTGGAAGAACAACCACCTTCAAGAGATAAAAGAGCATTCTCCATTGAATTAATGGTCCTCCAGTCACTATTATATTTGTCTCAGTCTGCATCCACGGGAGCAGCATGCCCTGTATCAAGGAACTGATCGGGATAAACCTTGACAAAAATCACTGCACATCTCCCCATAATTTATTTGCAGAGATATATTTTAGACGGAGGTAGTGACAGTCTGTTCCCTACTGTGGCCACCTGATGAGCAATTTCCGAGGAAGCAAAGACTGCATCTGAGGCCAGAATGAGGTCTGCCCAAGACAGCTCGAAGCCAAGTGAGGAGTGGGTAAGGTTGGGGTTGCAGCTTCACTTCAGTGTGGCTACTTCTATTTTTTGGCTCAAAGAAGGTGTACAGCTGGAGAAAACTCAGAGTATTCCCATCTCCAAGGCCTGGTTGCAGATTCTTGTGGACAATCTACAATAAAAAAGATTTCTCTTCCTGGATATCCTAGGATTCCTCCTCAAAGCAGTAATATCCAGGCCAGAAATATGTACCAGAGTGAATGCAAAAAGAAACATTAACAGGAGAATCACAACAAACAAGGAAAGCCATTCACAACCTCAGGAAGTCTTCCAAATGAAAGCTGACCATCAGTGCACTATTTACAGAAAACACTTAGCATGCAAATAGCAGTTTTCATATCCTCAGGATGTCTAAAGTCCATTACAAAGCCAAATAAGTACTGAAATAACTCCATAGAGGCTGGCATCCCATCACCAAGTCAACCTTTATTTATATTTGGAGAATCCTTGACACTGTTCCAGCTCCCTCAGAGTAAGCTCTCAGAGTGAACATGATGTCAGACACTCCTGTTTATATCTGTCAGCCAAGGCTCCCTGTTTGACCAGGTTAACAGTCCCAATCAGGAAACTCATACTCTATGAGGTCCACTTGGCTGGCCTCATTATGTTTTGGTCCACATTCTTCTCCTTCAGTTCTTTGAATGAAAATGAGTCTAATTCACAGTACTACAATCCAGAATCACCTCAGCTGGAATAGGGAATCAATCTTCATGTTGATGGCACCAATCTCATTCACACCAGCCATTGAATTGTTGGAGCTACAAGGCACTTTTACAAGTATCTTGCAATCCAGAGCTACGAATGTGATGGTACAGGCTGAAACTTTCTTTGGATCATTGGCATACCAAGAAGCTCTCCTCCTCTGACCACATGCCAGTGGTATTTGTTGGAAGAATTGACAGATCAATATTCCTCCTGTTTGGCCAAGTGATAAACATACATGGTCATCATGTCCTGGAGTGGGGCTTGAACCTAGGACTGCTGATTCAGAGTTAGAAACACAGCCCATTCACCACGAGACCCTCTCCAACCCCTAAAAAACAGCATTCTTATCCTCTGGCAACCTTCTCCTACAGTGAGAACAAGTCCAATTTGTCTAACTTAGAATCTACTCTTTGTACAGAATTAGAAGCTTAACAGCAAGTGTGCTAAGGCTTAATATTTTGATTCAGGTATGTTAACATTGGGCTGCTCCACAAACTGTACCATCATGCAACTGGTCCTTAAAAGATGTTGGAAATTGTTGCAGTGAAGGGAAGGGAAATTAAAGAAGACCTTACTGGTGTCCTTTAAGACCTTCCGGGATAAGATTAAACTGAATTCCAGAGCAATTCAAAATTAGACACGTGCATCAAAAGATTTAAGGAGTGATTTCAAAGTCCCATCCTCCCAGTGAGAAATTGCACTCTCAGGTGCAATCATCATGGAATCAAAGCTGCAACAGACACCTACTACGAAATAGGATCGTGGAAATGTAGAGAGAGTGGGAATTATGTGAAGTAACTTGTCCACGTATACAACTATACTTCTTAAAAGTGATAAACAAAATGGCAAAGTCCTTTCTTGGACACTCCAGGAATGAGCATTTAAGTTACTGTGGGTTGGGGAAGTGTGATGTGAATGGATGAACCAGGGGTGGTTCTTTCTCACCTTTTTAAAAAATTTCTTTGTTACCTGGGAGTTCCATTCACCCAATTAAATACCAGTAGTATAAATATAATGTCAATGCCACCATTGCAGTTAGTATCCAGCGGATACTGCTTCCACTTGCTGCAGCACTCACTTGGCACTGTTGAACCTGCTGGACAGTTAAGGTTGCCTTTTATTTACACATCACCATATCATTTCAAGAGACTTCATGAGATATCATTAATATACTCACAGATTTCCAAAACACAACTTTATTACCTTACCCCCAAGCAAAATCATTGCTATATTCACAGCCTGATTACTAAAACAGAGATTTAACTCCCCGATCCTCTCCCACACTGATCTCTCTATTCTCAGTTTCTTGCTGTTTTCCAATGACGCTCAATGGAAGCTTAAAGAACAGCATCACATATCTCATTTAGGCACTTTACAGATTTCCAGGCTGAACATAAGTTCACTAATTTCAGATCATGACCATTGCATCCATTTTCTTCTGTGTTTATTGTGGTTATGTTTTTGTACAGAATCTGGTAATGACACTGTTTCCCGTATATTCCCTCCAAACACATCATATACTCCTTTACAAGACCTGTTAACAACAATTTTGGCTTGCACTATTATTATCCTTTTTTGCCATTTCATCTCATGTTTTCCATTCTTTCATGTACATACATTTGTTCTTTCCTTCCCTCCTATCTTTTCCTGCATTGAAAGCTGCCAAATTTTTAATTTTCCTGATTAACAATTAACTCTGTTCACTTGCCACAGATATTATCCAACTTTCAGATCTCCATATCCACAGATAGGCTTCTGTGATTGGCTGATATCGTTTCCAACTATGATCATCAGTGCGTCATCCTTAATAGCCAAGGGGCTCAACAAAAGAGCACATTGCTGGACCAGGGAAGGTCAGTGTTGTGCATTTGCTGATGTACATATAGCTAGACAATCAGCAGGTTGCAACAGAAACACCCGACCAATCGAAGTCCAGCCATCTGCTAAATTAGAAATAGATTTGAGCCTCATTGCAATCACTAGAATAATATCATTTCACTCAGACTCAGTATGTGACAGACTTGTCACCATAAGCACACCTCAATGCTGAACAAAGAGTAATAGACAAAAAACAATCCATAAAGATGTACAGGACAAATAATGGTGGCAGGCTTGAGTACAAGGTCTGACATGGTTACGGATAAAGGAGCAATATGGGATATTTTCTCCTCTTTCTCAATGATAATAATAAAATGTTGTTTTGAGAAGGCATGTTTTAATGCTTTGAGTTTTGTAATTTTAAAGAATAGACACAAACAGGCTTCCTTTTAAGTTAAAATCAAAAGCAAGTATTGTAAAAGACCACATATTTCCTTTCTCTGAGACTCCAAACTGAAATGGAAATTGGACTGCTATATCTGAAAAGTCAGGAGGATTTTGTAACTTAAATATACGATATTGCAGATTTTTGAGCAGTGCAATACACTGCTCTTTGAAGTGAGAAGGGGAATTTCAGATGAGACAAATTAGCAGCAATGAAAGAAATTCTACCTGACAACAGCCGTCTAATTGGTTGAGCAACAGAGCAGTAAAAAGCTCTAAATGCCAGGGCAGCTGCAGAAAAGTGAAACATCTAGAGCTCGCAGACAGCATTCATCTCTCTCGCTCTCTTTCTCCATGTGGGAACAAAAAATTTCTAAAACAAGACAGATCTAGGTTCACCTGATCAGCTATTAAAAAGAAGAATGACAGTCACACTCAGAAACAGTACGTTATCATTGCAGAAATCAAAAGGACTGTGAAAAATAACTTCCATTTTGTAGTCTGGATCTTTGATCCTCGGAATTTTATACATCCTGTCTACATTCTTTTTCAACCCACAGTATATCTGTTACATTGCTATCTGTCTTAAAAGTTATAGAGAGTGTGTGTGTGTATGTGTGTGTGTGTTTCAGGGTTTTGAAGAGGGTATACTTTAAGTCACTAGTGATAAATTAGAAATCCTTTATATTTTCTGTCTTTTATTACAGTTATGTGTGTCACAATAAATAGTTACTTGTATGTTGTGGCAATGTGTCAATCAGCTGGGCATTACTATCAGCACATTCATTCCAGTTAAGTCATGACTAAAGTTTGGGGGCTCATTGCTTGGATCTTTTGAATAAGGCTACCATGAGATTGGAGGTGGAGTTTATATAAGGGGTAAAAGATAAAAGAACAGATACCAGATTTTCACTCGAAAGTAAGATGACATTAGATGCAACCAAAACCATTCTATAGTACTCCTGATGAATTTACAGAACTTAATCAAAGCCAGATTGGTGGAATTGGGTGATTAAGAGGTGGTTTTGCCTGCCAGACCTAAGAAGACGGAGATAATTGAAATATAAGCAAACAATCTGGGACTGGTGGAAATACAAGAGGGGGGCCAATGTGATGTAAGATGTATGATTCGTACATATTTCATTCTGACTTGTTTTGGATTTTTAAATTTGAAACCAGTGGCATATAGACCTGTGTATCAGAACGTGTTTAATGATTAACTTTTAAGTATTTATTCCAAGATAATGACTTCTCTTAAACATTATATCAGAGAGACTTGCTGGAGAGTAATCAAGTTTTATTTATATTGGGAAAACTTATGGATGAACAAAGTCAACAGCAAAATGTATTAGGCTTCCAGATCAAAGATTCTGGGATTGTTCAGCTGTGCTTTGGAGAACTGCCCATGATTTGGAAAAATCCTTTTTAATTTCAGTTTGGGGCAATTTGTAGAAATGTTGGCTGAAGCTGCTTGTGTGAAACAGTTGATCATGAGAAACGGAGGACGTTTTACGGTTCTTAGGAACGTGTTTATCTCCATGTAAGGACTTCAGTTTAAAAGTAATGGGTAGTGATCAATCATGCGGCAGTCCTATCTGAGGACCAGTATGAAATCTTACAAATGACACATGAAATTCCAATGGCAGATCACTTAGGTACTAAGAAAACACAGGCAGAAATATTAAAACATTTTTATTGGAGAGGATTACATTAAGATGTTGTCAAACTTTACCAGACATACCATTGAGGTCATATAGTGTGGAAGTCCCAATGATCAATGAAACTTTACTTAATGCCAATACTAGATTTGAAGAACTGTTTATCAGGGTCTTAAGAGATTGTGTAGAAGCCTCACCCAAAATCAGAAATGCAAATTACTATCTTTGAACAATTATGGATGATTCCACAAGAATTGCTGAAGCAGTGCCTTTTTAGGAAAAACTGCTGCAAATGTGGTAGTGAAAAAAGTTATTTCAAGCTATGGATTAGACAAAAAAAATCAGATCAAAGCTCAAATTTTATATAAGACCTATTCAAAGAAATTAAGACTAGTTTCATAATAAAATAATTTACATCTTCTGCTTTCCATTCACAATCTCAACGGTGTTGAAAAGATGACAACTTTGAAAACCATGATTAGAGTTTATGTCCAGGAATGTCATAAAGCTTGGGACAAATGACTTCCTTTGTTAATATCTGCCATTAGAGATGCCTCTAATGAGTACATAGGTTTAATCTTTTGAATTAATATTTGTTCATGAGGTAAGAGGATCACTTTAATTGTTTAAGGCAAATTAATAAAGCAAAGCTCAGAAATGGCTCTTCCAACCTATGTTTCAAGATTCTGAAAGCAACTGACTGGAGCATGGGAGTTTGGGTAAAAAGTACTTGAAGGATGCTCGTCAAACAATGAAAGTAGAGCAGATAATCAGGACAAAATTTTAAATTTTATTCCTGGAGACATGCTGTCAGTGTTGCTACCTGTCTCCAGAGAACCACTAAAAGCAAGGTTTACTCGGTTTTGTCAAATCAAGAAAAATTTCAGTGATGTGCTTCATGCAGTGAATTCTCCAGAGAGGGGAAAGAATCAATGAGTATGTTCTGTTAACATATTGAAAAGATATTATGACTGGATTTAGTCAGGAGAGAAGTGCACCTACAGTAATGTAAGAAGTAGGGAGTGAAATAGAAACATCAGAACAATTATAAAATATATCAGAAATTAAAAATTCAAAAGTTGACACTCCAATGATCAGACTGGATAACCTGGAGGTGCAGTGTTTTATCTTCCAAAAAAACTACCACTATGTTCTTAAGAGTATGTCTGAAAAATGAGCTTAAAATTAAAAGCCATGAAGCAAACTATAGGTTTAACTGTAAATAGGAAAATGAAGGTCTTCATAAATTGACACTCAGAAAATAGATCGAGAGTTAAGTAAATTAATATAGATATATCAAAGGACAGCTAAGGTTGAAGGAGCTCTTAAGTGTTATTGTATTAAAGGTGAAGTTGTAATGAGGAATTGGAAAGATCCTTCTAGACCTGAAAGTGAGGAATGTGTTCACTAAATAGTTGTATCTCTTAGATATCATAAGAAGACACTGAGAGTAGGACATGAAATTCCTGTGGCAGGGCATGTAGGAATACAGCAAATTCAACAGTCAAAAAACAGGCATTTTATATGGCCAAGACTTCATTAGGGTGTCGTGCAGTTCTGCAAAACATGCCAAAACTGGAAGGCGATGGGAAGATGTAATCAAACTGGCACCTTTTATACCGAGGTGTTAGCAGATTTTGTAGGACCATTATCGAAAGTGAAAGCAAGACATTGGTTTACTCTTCTAATTATGGATATGACAATCTGATTGCCAGAAGCTATTCCTTTCAGGACCATTGTACAGGGTGTTTGGAGAGATACCATGAGAATCTCACAATTATAATTCAGGCATATGTCATGAATTGAGACAGAGGAGTATAATTATTACTATTTGCTATCAGAGTTTCTCCAAATAAACAACCAGATTTTGTCCAAGTGATTTATGGTCATGAGATAGCGGCCCATTGAAATTTGTTAAGGAGGATTTTTTAAAGCAAAAAGATAAATCCTCAATTTTGAATTACATGTCCATGTTTCTGAAGAGAATCACAGAAACATTTATACTAAAACAGAAGCATTTAAAAACTTCACAAGGAGAATAAAGAATGGGCAGATAAGCATACTGCAACATTTCAAACAGGAGACAGTGTTCATGTTATTGGCTTTGCAAGGTGAAGCTGTGAAAGCAAGGTTCAGTGGTCTATCAAAGACAATTAAGAGGGTTAGTGAAATGACATGCTAATTGCAGGAAAAAATATTAGTTATGTCACGTGAATATGTGCATATATGTTAAAGCAGTATTATCATAAGAAGCAAGAGAAAAAGAACAGTTATGTCAGGTGATAACAGTGGAAGATGACAAATATAATAAGCGTGAGATAGAAGGAGAAGTAGATGATTCACGAAGTGAACTTCCTACAATTTATTTGCCAGTATTGAAATACTGAGATAGTTAAACATTGTATTTCTGTACTTAGAGGAAGAACAATAGGGAGATCTAGTGAGGATACTTAAGAATTCAAGGAACTCTGTACAGATACACCATTATTATGTTAGCCAGACATGAAGTGTACATGGGTAAATCAGTACTGAAGAAATAATATCCTTGTCAGTTAAGCCCATTGCTGTGAATGAATTCAAATTGAAACTGAGTATGTGTTGCTCCCAATTAAAAATTAAAATGCAACAATGCTGCCTGAATCTACAGAAAATACTAGGGAAAAGAAAAATCAAAGACAAAGGAAAATGATCCTACCTAGAAAACATCTGTACACATCTGAGAAAGCTTGCAAAAGAATTTAACAGACGATTTTGAGAACTGGATACGATATTACATTACAAACCGTCATGTTTGTGTCAAATTCATGCCTTCAAGTAGACATTGGTAAGTTGACAACCAAATTCCATCAACTGCTTGATTTACAAAGCAATGGAGTTGATATGGAAATTATTACTAAGCAAAATGATACTGGACTGAAAGTCAGATTAGGGGACAATGATTTTGGGAGACTTGCACATAGTCAAATACCCTTCCCTATCATCTTGTGCTTTTGAAGTGACTCCACATACCTCTGTGAGTCAGATGAAGATAATCAAGTCCAAATTTTGCACCACTTTGCAGATATCCAATTAGTGGACTGCATATGGCCAGCAATCTCAAACTACAACCTGATTTTCAAGATATTAGTACATAATGGGCAGTCAAAGGTCTCAAAATGAGACTTTGAGAGTATTGGACAAAACAAATAATTTTATAAGCTCAATTTCAGATTTATATAGTAATAGAAATAAACCACTTGTGCTATATTTTCTTCACGACCAGAGTCTATATTGTACTGAAATTCAAAATGTGATCTTGTGCCTAAAAATTTAGATTGATGTAAATCATGCCTACTATTGGCCCTAGGAAGGAAAACACTTAACAAATGTTTAAATTGCATCACGGTGTGTGAATAATCATCTGAGGTCACTCCAAATAACCTAGTTACATCAACAGAAGTCAATACATGTCCAGCATTCAACACTGAAGGAAAAATAACATGTTAATTTCAATTTATTTAAATATGACGGTACTGTGGCTTTAAGAGGTGTATTTGGTTCTTTTTTTTATGAAGAAAGGTTGAAACAAAGTGACAAGCAGTATGCTCCAAAGCCAGTAAACTAAACAACTTATGAGGCCTTGGGTTTTTATTAAAGTTGGAACAATAAAAGCAGCCTGAATGGGTCAGGTCATGCTCCTACAGAACCAGGTTTGTTTTTTAGTTTTAGCCTTTAGTAGCAGTTGGTGAGGTCTCAAAGCTGATGTGGAAGCTTTTATTCCTCTTTCAGTTACATCGCGAAGTTGGGGTTCTCTTTCTGCTGCTAGAATTGCATATGAGACAATCTATTTTACTGAATTTGCCTTTGTCAAGGTTGTGTTTATGGGATGTTCTGATATTGGAACAGTTAATTAGTAGTAGTTTATATATATTATTTTGTTAAGCATTTTGACAGAGTTACAATTAAGCCAATTCTTTTACTTTGTCTATATTTTAAGTAGAGTGTATGAATAAAATGTACTGTGTTCAAGCCTGGTAGTTTGACCAATCAACAACACAACGCTTTATATTTACCTCTAAACTAGTAAAACGTTAGGGTCTAGACTATCTTCTTAATATATTTTGAGAGTATTTGGTCTGGTCTATAACATAAACCGAAGTAGTTGGTACTATGTAGTTGTTCTGATCATGATTGGATCTAAAAGTTGATTAGATGCAAATAAGTTTAACTTCAAACCAAGAATTCAAGCTTTTTGCACAGTTCAAATTTCTGAAGAAGCAGTGGTATCCTGTTTGATTGATGCAATGCATTGTCGAGTTATGAGAATATAATTGTTCTGATTATCACTTTCCTGCTCACCTTTTTTTAATGTCTATTCCTATCTGAAATAAAAATCCAACTACTTTCAGGTGCCCTTCCTGCAGCTCTATGAATGATAAATATATCTGAATGTCAAGATTTGAGCAAAGTAATTCTTCCACCCCACTGTGCATTGATAGCAATGCCTCCTTCAACAGGGTGAATTGCACAAGGCATTAATTACACCCAGATACCTCGCCAAGTGACATTATTCATGTGTATGTGTCAATGTAGTTGGCAAGCTACTTAACTGCAGAGGACATTAGAACTGAATATATATCTGCCCTCATCCACATTCTGCTTGTAGTAGGGTTTAGAGGCAATGTTTGAACAATTTTCTGTCTTTTAACCAAAGACCATTGAGGCAATTGGAATGCTCTTACTAATGCCGCAGTTACTCAGCAGAAACCTGGAACTGCACGTTTAGAGTTGGAAGGTTTGCCTCTGAGCTAGTCTGTTGGATACATCTTTAAATAATTCACAGAGCACTGGACTAAATCATTCTCTTAACCTCAGGCCTTCAAGGTTATTACATGGTACATCAAGCTGTTCACTAAGACAATCCTATATTTAGACTGAATCAAAAAAACTCTTCAATGGTATAACTTATCCATTAATGCAAGAGTGTGTGTCTATTTATCCATACAATCACCAAACACAATTTGCAATTTTGTAAAGTTGGAATTCACTAACAATTCAAATGTTTAGTGCACTGAATCAGGACTATCAGAGCATCAAAGAAAGAACTTAAATTTATATAACATAACTAATCTTTTCCTCTAGTATTTCAAAGCCACTAAACTGGTTTTGAAGTATAATTTTTATAAATGAAAGTTACTTTTACATATACACAGAAGCAGGTCATTCAATCCAGCTAGTTCATGATGCCGTTGTTTTTCCTTCAAGTCTTCTCACGTGATTCCTTGTCTAAATCTATCAGCTAAACTCTATTCCCCTCTATCAAAAATGTAGGGGTGATGGTCTCTCAGGGGAATGCAGCACTGATAGCCAGGTTTCTGGTACCAAGACTAGCTCTAATGTAACAAGGTGTATGCCAGGTTCCAAGTGATTGACTGACTGTGATCGGGGACTCTCTAGTAAGAGGCACAAACAGACATTTCTGCAGCTCACAGCGAGACATCAGAATGATGTGCTGCCTCTCTCGTGCCAGGATCAAGGATATCTCGGAGAAGGTGCAGAATATTCTCAAAGGGGAGTGGGACCAGCAGGAGGCTGTTGTACACATTGGAACTACTGGCATAGAAAGACAAAAAGATGAGATTTTGAGGACAGAATAGAGGAAGTTAGGCGACAATTTTAAAGTAGGTCCTCAAGGGTGATAATATCTTGATTACTCCTGGTGACATGAGCTAGTGAGAGTAGGAATTCGAGGATCGAGCAAATTAATGTATGGCCAAGGAGCTGGTGAAGGGGAGAAGGATTCACATTTTTGGAACAAAGGAATCTCTTATGGGGTAGAAGTGACCTGTATGAGAAGGATGGATTGCACCTGAAATCAAAGGGGACTAATATGCTGGCTGGGAGATTTACTAGAGCTGCTTGGGAGGATTTAAACTAAGGAGGGGGTGGTGAAGGGGGTGTACTGAGGGAGATGGTGAGGAAAGAGTATGGAAAAGGGGGCAAGTCAAACAGTTAGGGCAGACAGGAACAAAGCAGAAAATAAGGTAGGACTGATAAATTAAACTACATTTCTATCAATGCAAGGGGCCTAACAGGGAAGGCAGATGAACTCAGGGCATGGTTGTGAACATGGGACAGGGGTGTCATAACAATTGCAGAGACATGGCTCAGAGATAGACAGGATTAGCAGCTCAATGTTTCAAGATATAGATGCAATAGAAAGGATGGAAAGTAGGGCAAGAGAGGAGGGAGAGTGGCGTTTTTGATAAGGGATAACATTATGGCTGCATTGAGGGAGGATATTCCTGGGAATACATCCAAGAAAGTTATTTAGTGGAACTGAGAAATAAGAAAGGGATGATAAACTTACTGGGGTTGTACTACAAACACGCAGATAGTCAGCAGGAAATTGAGAAACAAATTTGTAAGGAGATCGCAGTTGTCTGTGAGAATAATATGGTGGTTATGGTAGGGGATATAAACTTCCCAAACGTAGACTGGGACTGGTATACTGTTAGGGCCTTGGATGGACAGGAATTTGTTAAGTGTTACAAGAAAATTTTCTGATTCAGTACTAGGGAAGGTGCAAAATTTGACCAACTCTATAATTAAGAGGGAAATCATGAGGGCAAAAAGGAGACATGAGATAGCTTTGGCAAATAGGGTTAAGGAGAATCCAAAGGGATTCCACAAATACATTAAGGATAAAAGGGTAATGAGGGAGAGAATATGGCCCTTTAAAGATCAGTAAGGCCACCTGTGTGTGAAATCGCAGGAGATGGGGGAGATACTAAACAAGTATTTTGCTTCAGTGTTTACTGTGGAGAAGGATATGAAAGATAGAAAACATGGGGAAATGAACAGCAACATATTGAAAAATGTCCATATTACAGAGGAGGAGGTGTTAGTCATCATAAAATGCATAAAGGTGGATAAATCCCCAATAACTGATCAGGTGTACCCTTGAACTTGTGGGAAGCTAGGAAAGCATTTGCTGAGCCCCTTACCGAGATTTGAATCATCAATAGTCACAGGTGAGGTGCTGGAAGACTGGAGGTTGGCTAATATGGTGCCACTGTTTAAGAAAGGTGCGAAGTAAAAGCCAGAGAACTATAGACCAGTTAACCATGATGGTGGGCAAGTTGTTGGAGAGAAACCTAAGAGACAGGATTTACATGTATTTGGAAAGGCAACGACCAACTAGGTATAGTCAACATGGCTTTACGCATGGGAAATCATGTCTCACAAACTTGTTTGAGTTTTTTGAAGAATTAACGAAGAAGACTGATGAGGGCACAGCAGTGGACGTGATCTACGTGGACTTCAACAAAGGCGTCCCATAAGTTCCTCATGGTAGACTGGTTAGTAAGGTTAGATCACATGGAATACAGGGAGAAGTAGCCATTTGAGATACAGAACTGGCTTGAAAGTAGAAGGCATTGAGTGGTGGTGGAGGGTTGCTTTTCAGACTGGAGACCTGTGACCTATGGTATGCCACAAGGATCAATGCTGGGTCCATTGCTTTTCCTCATTTATACAAATGATTCGGATGTAAAAATAGGAGCTATGGTTGGTAAGTTTGCAGATAACACCAAAATTGGAGGTGTAGTGGACAATGAAGAAGGTTACCTCTGAGTACAATGGGATCTTGTATATTTGGGCCAAGGTGCTAAGGAATAGCAGATGAAGGTTAATTTAGATAAATGTGAGGTGTTGCATTTTGGAAAGGCAAATCAGGGCAGGACTTAATGATGAGGCCCTGGGGAGTGTTGCTGAACAATGATACCTCGGAGTGCAGGTTCATAGATCCCTGAAAGTGGAGTCATAGGTAGATAGGATAGTGAAGACGACATTTGGTATGCTTTCCTTTATTGGTCAGAGGGTTGAGTATAGGAGTTGGGAGGTCATGTTGTGGCTGTACAGGACATTGGTTCAGCCACATTTGGAATACTACGTACAATTCTGGTCTCCCTGCTTTCGGGATGATGTTGTGAAATTTGAAAGGGTCCAGGAACGATTTGCAAGGATGTTGCTAGGGTTGGAGGGTTTCAGCTTTAGGGAGAGACTGAATAGGCTTGAGCTGTTTTCTCAGAAGCATTGAAGGCTGAGGGGTGACCTTATAGAGGTTTATAAAATCATGAGGGGATGGATAGAGTGAATAGACAAGGCCTTTTCCCCAGGAGACAGTAAGGTCTGTAGATGCTGGAGATCAGGCTTGAGAGTGTGATGGTGGAAAAGCACAGCAGGTCAGGCAGCATCCGAGGAGCAGGAAAATCGACGTTTCAGGCCGGAGCCATCCTGATGAAGCGCTACGACCCAAAACGTTGATTCTCCTGCTCCTCGGATGCTGCCAGACCTGCTGTGCTTTTCCAGCAACACACTCTCAAGGTCTTTTCCCCAGGTTAGGGGAGTCCAAAACTAGAGAGTATAGCTTTAAGATGAGGAGAAAGATTTAAAAGAGACCTAAGGGGCAACCTTTTCACACAGAGGGTGGTGCGTGTATGGAATGAGCTATCAGAGAAAGTGGTAGAGGCTGGTATGATTACAGCATTTGAAAAGCATCTGGATAGATATATAAATAGGAAGGATTTAGAGGGATATGGGCCAAATGCTGGCAAATGGGACTAGATTAGTTTAGGATATCTGGTGGGCATGGTCAAGTTGGACAGAAGGGTCTGTTTCCATGTTGTACAACTCTATGACTTTATGACTCTGTATATATATTTCTCTAGCTTCCTTTAAATACATCTAAACTATTCACTTCAATCCTTGCCTGTTTCAACAAGTTCCCTATCCTCACTACGTTTAGGCAACGATGTATCTTTTTAATTCCCTATTGAATTTCTCAGTGTCTATTTTATGTTGTTGTTCTCTAGCAACACTCTTCCCAAAAGAGGAAACATCCTCTCTGAATCCACTCTATCAAAATATTTCATAATTTTAAATACTTTTAGTTGTCATTCTCAGCATTGTTTGAAGAGAAAAAGATCCAGCCTGTCAATATGCACAACCATTTCCAGTTGCTTCAATAACTTTCCCCACCTCATAAGGTCCGTCATGTGTAACGTTCAGTGAAGGCTTTCTGACTTTGTGAAAAACTGGTGCCTAATCTTTTCATATTCTTCCTTTTCTCACACTTTTCTGTTGTTAATGCAATTTCATGCATTTTACTTAACCTTCAATTGTTCTTCATGTCTTTATTCAACATAGAATCTCATTATTGTTTAATTTGTTCTTTCCTTTCAGTGAAATATATATTTCCCTGAACTCTGTTAAATGCTGTTTGAGATGTTTCCCATTGTTGTTCTTCGATACGGTTTGTCAATACTGTTGTCTTTTTTATGCCAATTTGTGCAAATGATTTGGCCAGAAATGACATTGACATCGATGTCTAGACTATCTGTTTGGTGATGTTAAAGAACAGACATTAGCCAGGACACCAGGAGAACTCCCCTCCTCTTTTTCAAGTAATGTGTCATTTTCAACGTATATTAGGAAGAGAAGTTGCACTTACAGGATTTTGCTTCCAGTTTCAACAAGAAGTGTGAGATATACCAGGCAAGTCTTAATTGTTTTGCCTTAAGTCAAAGACAGCAAAATTGCTACAAGGTCACAATGCAAGAACAAGTGAATGAATATTTAGAAAGGCAGAGACAAATCAATGATAATCAACTTGCTCAGAATTATAAGCAGCCCTTGCTACTAGATTCCGCAACCATAAAAAATGTGCTCCCAATATCTAACCTGCCAAAACCCTTTTAAGATTCTTTATATTTCAATGACATCACTTCACACACTTCTAAATTCTAAAGGAAAATAAATCTAGTCTATTGCACCTTTCCTCATCGGATAATCCACTCATCCTGGAATTAGGGGAATGTACCTATGTTATACTTCTTCGAAAGTAAGTATATCCTAGCTTCAGCAATGAAACTAGCATCGTTCATGGTACTAGGAGAAAGCGAGAACTGCAGATGCTGGAGATCAGTATCGAAGAGTGTGGTGCTGGAAAAGCACAACAGGTCAGGCAGCATCCGAGGAGCAAGAGAATCGATGTTGTTTCGGGCACGAGCCTGATTCCTGATGAATCAGGAATCCAGGCTTATGCTTAAAATGTCAATTGTTCATGGTACTCCAAGTATGATCTTACCAGATCCCTGTTATAATTTCAGCAAAAACACTACTTTTATTCTCCAATATGTATGAAATATTGTTAATTTTCTTACTTGTACTGACATATTCATTTCATGTCTAACAGGGAAGGCAGATGAACTCAGGGCATGGTTAGGAACATGGGACTGGAATATCATAGCAATTACAGAAACATGGCTCAGGGATGGGCAGGACTGGCAACTTAATGTTCCAGGATACAAATGCTACAGGAAGGATAGAAAGGGAGGCAAGAGGGGAGGGGGAGTGGCATTTTTGATAAGGGATAGCATTACAGC
>NC_057737.1:30980659-31017555 GCF_004010195.1 Chiloscyllium plagiosum
TTTAGTGTTTTGTGCAGCCCTTGCATGGTATTTTGTACACTACATTAGTTCCGCACCCACGAACTTCAACTAGCCACGAAACGACACGACTGGTTATCCCTAGTAGCCACACACGTAGACGACAAGCAACATGAATTCGACTGGGACAACACTACATTATAGGGCAAGCGAAACAAAGAACAGCCAGGGAATTCCTAGAAGCATGGCACTCATCCACAAACTCCATCAACAAACACATCGACATGGACCCAATATACCGGCCACTACAGCGGACAGCTGAAACTGACAACCGGAAGCGGCAGTGACATGCCACTATAAATGCCGGAGGCAACACCACAGAAGCGCTTCACAGGAGGCTCCCAAGCACTGAGGATGTCACCTAGACAGGGGACGAAACGTTTGCAACAAAAACTTCCAGCTTGGTGAACAGAACCACAGCATTAATAGACAAAGTCTTTTCCCTTGGGTTGGGGAGTCCAGAACTAGAGGGCATAGGTTTAGAGTGAGAGGGGAAAGATATAAAAGAGACCTAAGGGGCAATTTGTTCACGCAGAGGGTGGTACGTGTATGGAATGAGCTGCCAGAGGAAGTGGTGGAGACTGGTACAATTGCAACATTTAAGAGGCATTTGGATGGGTATATGAATAGGAAGGGTTTGGAGGGATATGGGCCGGGTGCCGGCAGGTGGGACTAGATGGGGCTGGGATATCTGGTCGGCATGGGCGGGTTGGACCAAAGGGTCTGTTTCCATGCTGTACATCTCTCTGACTCTGTGATGTGTGTGCAAAGACACCTAGGTCCGTCAGAATGCTCACATTTCCCAGTTTCTCATCTTTTAAAAAAAATTCCATTTCATAAAACATTGGAAACTTCATATATTTATATATCACAGCTACAATCTTGCCCACTCACTGAATAATCTATTTCTAACAAGACTGGCATGCCAGCAAAGTTAGATAGCTTACCGTCGGTCCCTCACCCAAATCATTCAAATAGATTGTAAATATCTGAGGCTCCGGCATTGATTTTTATACTACATCATTAGTTGCAACATTCCAAGTTGAAAATATCATATGTCTTCCTACTCTATGTCTCTATCCATTAACCAATCTATACCAATATATTACTCCCCACAGCCCTATACCTATACAATGGGAATTCTGTGGTATCTGATTTAATATCTTTTTTTAAAACCCAATACACTATCGCCTTTGATTCTGTAAAACACATTTTAAGCACAATAAAACAATGAAATACTGCTAAGTGATAAAGTTCTCGTTGCAGGGGACTTAACAAGAAATTTACAATTAATTAACAGAAACACATCATCAGTCAGCTAATACTGTGGACAAGGTAGATAGGTCAAATGACCTTCCCAAGGTTCCCAGTTGTGTCCATAGTGTTATGTGTTTATTTCACTTTCCAATGTTTAAAGTTTGTTTTTTGCTTCTTGTTAAACAGGAAGAAAATCCAATTAGGCAGACACAAATATCTTTAGAGATGAGTGGACAGGATTTTGGAAAAGCCATTCAGACAGGAAATGAAGTTTTGAGATTTTCATTGAGGAGGACTGAATGCCAATGCAAAAGAGGTCATGGTGACTTTCTACAAAATTACAACTAGGCTATATCTGGAACAGTGTGTGCAGCTTTGGACAGAGGATGTGCAGTGCAGATTTATTTGATGATGAGGACTATGGATGAAGCAAACAGCAACTAAGGTTGTTTTAGTTTGAACTAAGAAACTTGTTAAGGGGTGTTAAAATGATTTCTAAAATGCATGATGCAAATGATTTGTATTGATAGTCAAATCAGAGACAAGCGGCTGTAATTGCAGGATAAACAAAGCCTCGAAACAAACCTCTTCACAGGAGTCATCAGGATGTAAAAGACTTTGCCACAGGTATGATAGATGTTTCATCTTTGACAGAAGTCAAAATATACTTGATAATTATTCAAAGAATTTTGTGATAGATTTTGGGTGGAAAACAGGAAAACTGGAGTGTATAAAATCAATACCCAATGTGGGGCTTAATGTCAATTTAAACAGGAAGTGCTAAAAATTCAACTCCTTTGCTAATTTTTAATGTTTCTCAGTCAGGATTCAGTAGAAGGATATATTCATGGGGTAAAACGTAACATGACAGGAGGAGAATCATATGCAGCACCAACGTTTACTGTATCCAATGGTCAGTTTTCATTCTGAAATACATATATAACGTAGAACCTTTGTATCTATCAATAAATATTCTAAGCTCCATTCTTCAAACCACATCAAATGATAATACAGTTGGTTCTTGTGCAACCCTTTATAAGAAAATCACGTAATAGCAGCACCATTTAAACTGATGGGGCTGGAATCACGTTATAAACAACACACACTTTAAAAGTCTGTGCTTTAGAAACAGTGTCCCCAATACGTCAATCGCGATACAGCAAATTCACATTAACAAAACGCACGTTAAAGTAGTATTGCATTTTAGGAGAACGTTATCAACATATCCTACTGGCTAGCCCAATGCTCTAGATCCCCAGCTGCAACTCCAACAATACACCCTCATGTGCAAAAAGAGGCTGAATCGCCTGCACTAATCATTATCAGTGAACCTTGTGAAGATATTAAATAGGATGGATAATAGTGGACAATCTACCCTTCATTTCCCCTGAGAGAAATCATTGTGTGAAATTGATTTTAAGATAATGTCATTGTACCTAAAAGCTACTTACATACGGCTGATACAATCAGGGATGTAGGTGGTGCAGTAGGCAGTAGGCCTCATTCTTGATTCCAAATGCTCCAGGTTCATGGCCCACTCCGGCCAAAGACAATGCATTCATAATGCTGCCAAAAACAGGTTGTATCAACTTGCTAATTCTTCAACAAAAAAAGGGTGAGGATCTTGTGGCACAGTGGTAATGTCCCTACCTCCAGGGCAGAAGGTCAGAGGTCAAGTTCAACTGCCCTGAGGTGGTTCTGTAACATCTCTGAACAGGTTGATTTAAAAAAAAACTCCATATGTATACATAAATATATAAATAGACGTAACGCTCATTCATAATGAACAGAAATCCACCCCTCACCATCACTGCTACAATGATTCAAGTATTTCTGAGTGTCAAATGTGTTTTATACCTTTTCATTAAAAGGAATGCAGCAACATTAACCTCTTCCAGGATGATTCTTTTAAAAAACTGGGCTGATATTTACAGGTGAAACCTTATCTACCTTTAAAAGCTTCTTTTAGTGTTGCTTGAGGCAGTTGGAAAATGAATTCATCAGCAGCAGAATCGAGATATGTGAATGTATCTGAGACATGCAGAAAGAAAGCGGAAATATACTTCCATTAAGACCTACTGTACTATCTCTCAGTGATAAATTTCATCCATTGGCGTCCCAGTAATTCTCTCCCAACAGCAGATGTGAAACATGTTGAAGAGATTAATGAGAATGTTGAGAATAGGCTGCATGGAGGCCATTTTTGAACTCTTGCCTGGTTCTTGGACATGATGACAAACGGTTGTAGCGTTAACCACTATTTTTGGTTTAAAGTGGAGTGGGTGAGTTTCCTAACTGCCAGCACATAGTTGAGAGATTTAGAGAGGATGGGAGAAAGTAAATGATGAAAATAAACTGCATTTATGTAGCACCTTGTGTAATCGCAAGTCTCCCACAGTGTTGGGAGTACTTATGTTTTACAAGCACAGTCAATGCTGTAATGTAACAAAAATAAAAATCAGTTTTCACACAGCAAAGTTCCACATTTAAAGTATGCTAATAATTAGATAATTTTTTTTAGTGATGTTGGTCAAAGGGTAAACATTGGGCAGACCAAAAAGGAAAAATGTGCCATTCGTCTTTAAAATTTTGCCGTCTTTTGCATATAACTGAGGGAGTAAAGATTTTCATTTTACATTGCAGCTGAAAATGGCACTTTGGATAATGCAGCACTCCCTCAATAATGCACTGCAGTATTAGCCTTACAGCCATTTATCACAGTCAACTTCCTAGAGAAGAAAGATCCATTTAGCTTAGATGCCGAATAAGTCTAGATGCTATGTAATATATGACAGAGTCGACTGTGTTGCAGTTTGCTTTAGTATCATAACATTGATTCTAAAATCTTTGAACGAGTAAGACTCACAGAGGGACATTAAAATTTCTTGACAGTTGTTATTCAATGTGGATATCACAAGATTGCAACTTGACAACGTTCAAAATAATTTTGACAAGACCTCAAAACTCTCAGCATCACTGTGCTGCTGAAATACAACAACAAACCTGATCATAGGAATTCCCGGCACACCATTGCCAAAATCAGGTCTCTTCATTGTGCTACTATAAGACATTTTTTTTTAATGGAAGAACATAAATTATAGCAAATACACACACTGATAAATTAATCGAAGTGCAGTTATTTATTGGGACAAATTGCCTCGCAATCTGAACATTATAGATGACAATTTCTGCTTCAGAGATCCCACTGTACATAGGGAATACATATTGAAAAGTGATGAGCTTCCAGCAGCCAATTTCCTACCATTTAAAACTTATAGATGGCAAAGCTCGAACAGGGATATGTACTTCCTGCATATACTAGGAGTGACACCTCAAATCAAGAAACAGCCGACAACAATGACGAGGAATATCAATGTATAAAATCTGCCTCCACAATTCGTTCCTGCCATCCAACTCAATTCTGAAATCAAATATCACTCGACTTCTCATTCCCTTCCTCTGATTTTCTACTCCTGGCTTCCCTACTATTTCTGAAGGCCTACTTCTTGTGAAGGCAGTCGTTCAACAGGTACTGATATCCCATGGTTCTTAGGACTGCGGCCATTTTCCACTTGTCATTTTTTGAGAGTTAACCCATCAAACTATATTTACGTGTGAAGTCAGCATAATCAAAACTGCCCTGACTTCACACAGTGGCTCTCCAGCAACAAACCAAGAAAACCACTGAGCAGTTTGATCCTGTGTTGAGCTTTGCCCTCAAAATAACTCAGGTGACTTTCGGAGAATCTCTATTGTGTGGAAACAGGCCCTTCAGCCCACACCAATCCTCTGAAGAGTAACCCAGCCAGACGTATTCCTCTACATTTACCCCTGACTAACGTACCTAACCTTCCCATCCCCGAACACTATGGGCAATTTAGCATGGCCAATTCCCATAACCGGCACATTTTTGGAGCACCTGGAGGAAACCCACACAGACACAGGAGACCATGCAAACTCCACACACACAGTCACCTGAGGTGAAAATCAAACCCAGGTCACTGGTGCTGTGAGGCAGCAGTGCTAACTAGGAGCCACCGTCCCGCCCCATTGGTAGCCTTTATAGTCTTGCACACTGAATGGTAAATGCTATACTAAGCAGATGTATTTATTTTTTAACAAGCCACTCCTACCTGTTACGTATCTCCATGGGTACAACAAAGTTTGGTATCGGTGAGCAGATTCAGCTGTGTCAGTGCATGAACGCTAATCCAAGGCACTGCAGTGGAAGTGGAAGATATTGAAAATAAATGATCAATCATATCACAGCCCAAAGCAGTGGGAGCTTCATATTATCTTTTATTTCAGATTGCTCTCATTAACATTTTTGTCGAAGAATATCTGTATCCTTCCTATTGCAAGAGGCTTATGCTGGAGGCCAACATTACACATCCAGTACCCATAGAGATGTGCCATGATTAATGATTAATCCAAAGGCAGATACAGATGAGAAAAGACACTTGGTCTAACTGACCTCTTACAATCAGGAAAAAAACCTGAAACTTGCAGGTTTCGGGATTCAACTAAAGGATTTGCATCCCAATACTCTACACTTTACAGAAGGGGGAATCTGACATCATTAAGAGGGAGATAATCAAGGAAAAACATTCCTTATAGAAGTAAAGGGGAAAGCAAAAGCAATTGTCTCTTGGGAATGCAAAATTAAAACAGGTTTTAAATAGGGGAACATAACAATGTAATAGTGTAAAAAAAAAGTGAGCACATAAAACATGTGGAGAATTAAAGGTTAGAAAATATTAGAGAATGCATGAATAAGGAAAGCAAGAATGTGCCTTTATCACAGACACAGAAGAATCACAAAGTTTAACAGCCAATGAATTACTTTAGAAATATAATCGTTGTTATATAGTCAAGAGAAACAGCCAATTTGCAGACCGCCAGATTGCTCAAACAACATCAACTGTTAGTTGAGAGATAAGTACTTCAGGGGATGTCAGAAAAATATCCCTCTTGTTTCTTAAATAGTGCCACGAGATATTTCACACCTATCTGAAAAGGCAGATGGGACCTTTACTTAACACCTAAATTGAAAGTCAGTACTTCTATCATCGCAGCATTCTCCTAGAATATAAAAGACAAGAGAGGAGGAAGGTACCCATTTGATTGCATACCTCCATCTCACAAGTTAACCAAAACCATGACAATTACACAGCCACCTTGAATCTGTTAAAAACCGAAAGAACTGCAGATCCTGTATAAATCAGAAACAAAATCAGAAATTGCTGGAAAGCTCAGCAGGTCTGGCAGCATTTGTGAAGAAACATCAGAGTCTGGTGACCCTTCTTCAGAACTCTGAGTTCAGAGAAAGAGTCACTGGACCCAAAACATTAACTCTGATATCTCTTCACAGATCCTGCAGACTTGCTAAGCTTTACCAGCAATTTCTGTTTTTGTCCTTGAATCTGTTTCTTGCCTGGTTGTTGCTATGTAGTTACAAGGCTGCAAAAAACAAAACTTTTTTCTGCAGAGCTTCCAGCTCACTGTGATGGCTTCAGGACAATCTTCATCCAACAAGCTGCTCTAAAACTCCTGCTCACATTTTGACAACTGTGACAAATTCCACAACAACAGCAGTGACAATTCACAACATTCTAAAATAATCAAAAAAATTCAAGATCAAATAACCCAGAATATCCTTAAAGTAAAACATCACCCGAAATCCCAGACCATTTAAAAATTCCAGAATCTAGATCCAGACTGAAACCTTCAAGGAATTAATGAGTTCTTCCTTGGGCTATCCCTTATCTGTGTACCAGGCTTTACTGAAATTTGTCTTTTCATTTAGATATTTTGTTTATAACTGAACAGCCTAAGAAACAGAGCAAAAACAGTCCATCCATGTTCAGAATTAGAGATAATAAGAGCTAATGAAAAGTGTTGTCTCTGTTGGAGGTGAAAGAGGGAAATAAATCTTGCAGACTAATGAAATGGCAGGCATACTAAATTAGTGCCTTGCTTTGAGTTTCCTGAAGGCCGTGATAATGAAAGACTGGCTTACTCTACCTACTTTAATAATACTTAGTTTCTCTTGCAGCACATCAAATGTTCTCATTTAAGAGAACAATTGTAACTGTTGTATAAACAAGTAAAAGTATTCACACAAAATATGGTGGAAATCTGGACCTCTCTGCCCTAAAATAAATGAAACTGTTCAGGCGTGCTTGCGAGTGGCAGAATAGGGTTACGTTAAAGGGGGGAACTCTCCACTGTTTTGAGTGGCATGGGCAATGGCAAGAACGTTGCAAAAATACAGTGTAAATGAAGCAAATCAGGATATCGCCTACGATATCCCAAATCTCCCCTTCAATTTTAAACAGAGGTCAGATTCTCACTAACGACAGGCGTGTACATTAGTTCTGTGTGTTTGCATTATTCCCGCAACTTAGCTTATTTCTATGCAGGTTACAGTCTTGTTCCCTGAAAATCTAGATGACACCAAGTCCTGATCTGAAACTCACAGCAGTTACCTCACTGGATTGACCATTGTCAGTCAGGTGCTTAGTATTTCCAGAGTTCTGCCATTTGTGTCTCTACAGTCTTGGGATTGGGCATATACTAGTCCTGCAGGTCAAGTGTAATCAGTGTTACATCAGTCCAGGGGCTGGGCTGTTCTCAGTCAGGATGGTCTGATAGGGAGAAATCAGAAGGTTGGGAAGACTACAAAAACAGAGGATAACAAAGACAGAAATAAGGAAGGAGATGATCAAATATGAAGGTAAGCTAGCCAGTAATATTAGAAATGATAGCAAATGTTTCTTTCAATACGTAAGAAACAAACGAGAGGCAAAAGTAGAATTTGGGCCACTCCAAATTGATGCTGGAAGGCTGGTGCTAGGAGATAAGGAAATAACTGAAGAATTTAATAAATACTTCATGTCAGTTTTCACAGTGGAAGAAAGGAGTAATATCCCAACAATTAAGGAGAGTCAGGGGGTAGAGTTGAGTATGGTAGTCATTACAAAAGAGCAAGTGCTACAAAAGCTAAAAGGTCTAAAAATCGATAAATCTCCTGACCCTGATGGGCTACATCCTAGAGTTCTCGGGGAGGTGGCTGAGGAAATAGCAGAGGCATTGACTGTGATCTTTCAAAAAGCACTGGAGTGAGGGAAAGTCCCAGATTATTGGAAAATCACTGTCGTAACCCCATTGTTCAAGAAAGGATCAAGACAAAAGATGGAAGATTTTAGGCCAATTAGCCTAACCTCTGTTGTAGGTAAAATTCTAAAATCCATTGTTATGGGTGAGATTTCTAAATTCTTGGATGTGCAGGGTCGGATTAGAATAAGTCAGCATGGATTTAGTAAGGGGAGGTCATGCCTGACAAACCTGTTAGAATTCTTTGAAGAGGTAACAAGCAGGTCAGACCAGGGAAACCCAGTAGACGTTATCTATCTAGACTTCCGAAAGGCATTTGATAAGGTGCCTCATGGGAGGCTGCTGAGTAAGGTGAGGGTCCACGTTGTTTGAGGTGAGCTACTGGCATGGATTGGGATTGGCTGACAGAAGACAGAGAGTTGGGATAAAAGGTTCTTTTTCAGAATGGCAGCTGGTGACAAGTGATGTCCTGCAGGGTTCAGTGTTGGGGCCGCAGCTGTTCACTTTATATATTAGTGATCTGGATGAAGGGATTGGGGGCATTCTGGTGAAGTTTGCTGATGATACAAAGTTAGGTGGACAGGCAGGTAGTTCTGAGGAGGTGAGGAGGCTACAGAAAGATTTAAACAGTTTAGGAGAGTGGTCCAAGAAATGGCTGATGAAATTCAACATGAGCAAGTGCGAGATCTTGCACTTTGGAAAAAAAGAATACAGGGACGGACTATTTTTTAAACGGTGAAAATATTCATAAAGCCAAAGTACAAAGAGAGTGCGAGTACAGGATTCTCTAAAGATTGGTTCGCAGGTTGAGTCCATGATTAAGAAAGCAAATGTCATGTTGTCATTTATCTCAGGAGGGTTGGAATATAAAAGCAGCAACGTGCTTCGGAGACTTCATAAAGCTCTAGTTAGGCCCCATTTAGAATACTGTGTCCAGTTCTGGGCCCCACACCTCAGGAAGGACATACCGGCACTGGAGCATGTCCAGTGGAGATTCACACAGATGATCTCTGGAATAGTAGGTCTAACAAATGATGAACAGCTGAGGATCCTGAGATTGTATTCATTAGAGGTTAGAAGGTTAAGGGGCGATCCAATAGAAACTTACAAGATAATGCATGGCTTAGAAAGGTTGGATGCTGGGAAGTTGTTTCCGTTAGGCGGGGAGACTAGGATCCTTGGGCAAAGCCTTAAAATTAGAGGGGGTCAATTTAGAATGGAAATGAGGAGACAGTTCTTCAGCCAGAGAGGGGTGGGCTTGTGGAATTCACTGCCACGTAGCACAGTGGAGGCTGGAACATTGGGAGTCTTCAAGGCAGAAATTGATAAATTCTTGATCTCGCAAGGAATTAAGAGTTACGGGGAGAGTTGTGGGTAAGTGGAATTGAAATGCCAATCAGCCATGATTAAATGGTGGAGTGGACTTGATGGGCCAAATGGCCTTGCTTCCACTCCTATGTCTTATGATCTTATGGTTTTAGGGCAATCCTGCCAACTCAGTCCAGGGATTGGCCGATGTCAGTCCTGAGGGTCAGGGAGCTTATTAGGGGGACAATCCATTGGCAATGTGGGGAAGGTGGATAGCTCAGATCTTAGAATCCACTTCATCATACTGGGTCACTGAGGGAATCATTCCAATGAAACAAGGCAATTCTGAATTGAAGAGTGAAGAGAGAAGCAAATTAATTAGCTCAGCCGTCTGGATGGCTGGCTTACAATGTAAGTGATGTAAGGTGGGTTCAATTCCCACACTGCCTGAGGTTACCTTAAAGGACTTTCCTTCTCAATGTCTCCCCATGCCTGAGGTATGGCCACTACCAACCATCCCTCTATAATGAGAGAGCTGTTCTATCCTTGGGATATTTGAAGATGTTACTCATTTCTCAAATAGGTGAAATGTCACTCAATCTCACAGCAACAAAGATACAAAAGCAGACATTTTAAGAGTGCAAGTATATACAGATTTACAAATTTGCAGGGAAATTTACAAATGAAGTATCACCCATGCCCCCTCAATCATGACCCCACCGTCCATTTCAATCTCTCACCCTCACAACGCGCTGTCCCCCACTCCCTCTGCTCTAACCCCAATCACACCATCAAACCAGCAGATAAAGGGGGTGCAGTGGGAGTTTGGCGCACTGACCTCTACACCGTTGAAGCCAGACGCCAACTCGAAGACACCTCCTCCTACCGCCCCCTTGACCATGACCATGACCCCAACCACCCATCACCAAACCATCATCTCCCAGAACATACAGAACCTCATCACCTCAGGAGATCTCCCACCCAACCTCATAGTCCGGGAACCCCACACCGCTCGATTCTACCTCCTTCCCAAGATCCACAAGCCTGACCACCCCAGCCGACGCATTGTCTCAGCCTGCACCTGCCCCACCGAACTCATTTCCACATACCTCAATACTGTCCTATACCCCCTAGTCCAGGAAGTCCCCACATATGTTTGAGACACCACCCCGCCCTCCACCTCCTCCAAGACTTCCGTTTCCCCGGCCCCCAAAGCCTCATCTTCACCATGGACATCCAATCCCTCTACACTTCCATCCGCTATGACCAGGGCCTCCAAGCTCTCCGTTTCTTCCTCTCCTGACGTCCCCAACAGTACCCTTCCACCGACACACTCATTTGTTTGGCCGAACTGGTCCTCACCCTTAACAATTGCTTCTTTGAGTCCTTCCACTTCCTCCAGACCAAAGTGGGTAACCATGAGCACCCGTATGGGCCCCAGCTATGCCTGTCTCTTTGTTAGCTAAATAGAACAGTCCATCTTCCGTAGTTACACCGGCACCACTCCCCATCTCTTCCTTCGCTACATTGATGACTACATCGGCGCCACCTCATGCTCCTGCAAGGAGGTTGAGCAGTTCATCAACTTCACCAACATATTCCATCATGACTTTAAATTCACCTGGACCATCTCTGCCACCTCCCTCCCCTTCCTGGACCTCTCCATCTCCATTAATGACAACCGACTTGACACTGACATTTTATGCAAACCCACCGGCTCCCACAGCTACCTGGATTACACCTCTTCCCACCCTACCTGCTGCAAAAATGCCATCCCGTATTCCCAATTCCTCCGCCTCCGGCAAATCTGGTCCCAGGAGGACCAGTTCCACCACAGAACACATCAGATGGCCTCCTTCTTTAGAGATCGCAATTTCCCTTCTCACGTGGTTGAAGATGCCCTCCAACACATCTAATCCATATCCCGCACCTCCGCCCTCAAACCTTACCCTCGAACCGTAACAAGGACAGAACCCCCTGGTCCTCACTTTCCACCCTACCAACCTCTGCATTAACCGCATCATCCACCAACATTTCTGCCATCTCCAAACGGACCCCACCGCCAGAGATATATTTCCCTCTCCACCCCTTTCCGCTTTCCGCAAAGACCGTTCCCTCCGTAACTACCTGGTCAGGTCCACGCCCCCCAACAAATCACCCTCCCGTCCTGGCACCCTCCCCTGCCACTGCAGGAATTGCAAAACCTGTGCCCACACTTCCTCCCTCACCACCATCCAAGGCCCCAAAGGAGCCTTCCACATCTATCAAAGTTTCACTTGCACATCCACCAATGTCATTTATTGTATCCATTGTTCCCAATGCGGTCTCCTCTACATTGGGGAGACTGGAAGCCTCCTCGCAGTGCTTCAGGGAACATCTCTGGGACACCCGCACCAATCAACCCCATCGCCCTGTGGCCCAACACTTCAACTCCCCCTCCCACTCTGCCGAGGACATGCAGGCCTCCTTCACTGCCGCTCCCTCGCCACTTGACGCCTGGAGGAAGAACGCCTCATCTTCTGCCTCAAAACACTTCAACCCTAGGGCATCAATGTGGACTTCACCAGTTTCCTCATTTCCCCTCCCCTCACCTTACCCCAGTTCCAATCTTCCAGCTCAGCACTGTCCTCATGACCTGTCCTACCTGCCTATCTTCTTTTCCACCTATCCACTCCACTCTCCCCTCTGATCTATCACCTTCATCCCCACCCCATTCACCTATTGTACTCTTTGCTTTCTTTTCACTAGCTTCCCCCCTCACCCCCTCCCATTTATTCCTCCTCCTGCCTCTCTTTCTGGTGAAGAGCTTTTGCCCGAAACGTTGATTTTCCTCCTCCTTGGATCTGCCTGACCTGCTGTGCTTTTCCAGCACCACTCTGGTCTATACAAAGCATTTGTCAATCCACAGTTGGAATACTGTGAAAAGTTTTGGGCCATTTTTCTTCGAAAAGAGATACTGGCATTGGAGGCACTCAGCTGGTTCTGGGTATAGAGGAACTGTCTTATGAGGTGAGATTGAGTAAGTTGGGCCTGTACTCATCGGAGTTTAGAAAAATGAGAGGTGACATTATTGAAACATAAAGGATATTATTAAGCTAGATGGTGTTCAGAAGAGATTACCTAGGATGTTGCATGACATGGAAGCTTTGAATTATATAAGTTAGATTGAGTAAAAGCAGCCGATTTCCTTTCCTAAAAAAAATCAGTGAACAAAATGAGTTTTTACAAGAATTTGGTTGCTTAATGGTGATCATTGCTGATACTAACTTTGCATTGAAAATTTATTGCCTTAACACAATTTTGATTCTTGAGGTGCTGAGGTATGATGTAAACTCATATCAACAGATCATTTGTCTCTGAATTCACAAGTCCACTAACAAAACCATATGCTACCATTCCCCAAAGGCTAGAATGCAATGGAAGTTTGTTTTTTAAGTGCTCCAGGCTCCATGTTGGGACACCCTTCTGTTTCTGGTTCCAAAGTGTTGAGTGAATGCAATCTTACTAAATCTACAGAGTAAGGACTCAAAGGCAACAGCACACTATCTTCCAAAGACTCGATCATAGAATCATAATGGTTCTGGCACAGAACCAGGCCAGCTACGCTGGCTGTCTGTCAGTCTCCTTCTGCTAACCATTCACTCCAGCTTTGCTATTGTTTAATTTTCAGGAGCGTATCTAATTCCCTCTTGAAAGACAGAAATGAATCTGCTTCTGTCACATTTTTCAGGAGCTACATTTTGAATTCTAACCACTTACTGAGCAAAGTTCTCTCACATCAGCTTTGATAAGGTCTTCAAATCAGTGCCTTCTGGTTCTTGACCCCTTTGCCTCTCATTATCTATACTCATTGATGCTCCATGCCTTTGAACATTTTGACTAAATTACTTCGCAAACTATTCGAAGAAGAATGAGTTCATCTTGTGTAATCTATTCTCATAACTAAAGTTTCCTGATCCCTGGAACAATTTCTGGAATCATTCTCATACATCTTCTATGCACCTTCTCTACAGCCTTAACAACCTTTTTAAAGTGCAGTGACTATAATTGAGCGCAATACACTAATAGAGGCCAAACCAATGTTTTATAAAGATTAGTCATAAGTTCCTTCCTTTCATACTCTATGTCTGCTTTTAATACAGCCTAGGGTCCCATGTGTATTTTCACCCATTTTCTCAACCTGCATTGCTACCTTCAATGAGTCATTTATGTGTATCTCCAGTGGTTAGCACTGCTGCCCTCACATGCCAGAGACCCGGGTTCAATTCCCGCCTCAGGCGACTGACTGTGTGGAGTTTGCACGTTCTCCCCGTGTCTGCGTGGGTTTCCTCCGGGTGCTCCGGTTTCCTCCCACAGTCCAAAGATGTGCAGAGCCAGGTGAATTGGCCATACTAAATTGCCCGCAGTGTTAGGTAAGGGATAAAGGTAGGGGTATGGGTGGGTTTCGCTTCGGCGGGTCGGTGTGGACTTGTTGGGCCGAAGGGGCGGTTTCTACACTGTAATGTAATGTAATCTAATCTAATCTGCACTCCCTTTCCAATTATCCTTTAGTTCTTATTGCCTCTCCTTATTCTTCCCATCAAAATGCATAACTTCACACAATTTTCTGCATTAAATGTCATCTGCCATGTATCAGCCCTCTCCACCAAACTATGTCTCTTTAAGTCTATCTTCATCCTTGTGTGGTTCACACGACTTCCAAGCTTTGGGTCATCAGCGAGTTATGAAATTGCACTCTGTGCACCCAAGTCTGTGTCATTAATATATTCTCAAGGAATGCAGTGGTCCTTGTACATAACCCTGGAAAATCTCACTGTATTCCTTTCTCTGGTTCAACAAACAATAATTCCTAGTCACTCAAGAACTTGCATTATGTGGTCGTTCTTCCTTTTATTCCATGAGCTTTAACTTTGCTGACAAGCTTATTATGTAACCCTTCATATTTTAGAAGCACCTTTTCGAAGTTGATATATACCATAACAACCGCATTCCTTTCATCTGCCTTTATGGGTGGCACGGTGGTCAGCATTGTTGCCTCACAGCACCCAGGTTCAAATCCCGCCTCGGGCAACTGTCTGTGTGGAGTTTGCATGTTCTCCCCGTGTCTGTGTGGGTTTCCTCCAGATGTTCAGGTTTCTTCCCACAATCCAAAGATGTGCAAGTTAGGTGAATTGGCCATGCTAAACTGCCCATAGTATTCAGGGATGTGTAGGTTTGGTGCATTAGTCAGGAAGAAATGTAGAGTAATAGGGTAGGGAAATGGATATGGGTGGGTTACTCTTTGGTGGGTTGGTGTGGACTTGTTGGACTTAATGGCCTGTTTGTACACTGTAGGGATTCTATGGTTATCAAAACACTCAATTAAGTTAGTTAATCATAGTTTGCCTTTAACAAAACCTAGAATGTGCTAGCTCCTTAGTCAATTCACATTTGGCAGTGACTATTAATTTTGTCTCAGATCATTATTTCTGCCATTGAGGTTAAAGTGATTGGCCTGTAGTTGTGAGCTTCATCCTTTGACTTCACCTGATGCCAACAGCTCATCCCAAAGAGTAATGGCTGGTGGCATCGAGCCTAAGTTAACTGCTCGTGTATATTTTGCTTTATCTAAGAAGAATTTAGTGATCCACCAAAGATCCACAGAGTCACTGTTCTTGAATCACTGACAGCATTCACTAGATTCAAGAGGTTCACTATCATAATGATTCAGGATTATAAAGAACCGATCGGTGACACTGAATTCAGAGCACTCAAAAATAAATTTTGTGAAGTTCTACTGAAAATGATATCAATCTGTAAATCTCTGAATACAACTCAAGGTTCACTAACTGGTCTCAACTAAGACATGGCTATGCGTGAATTTAAGAGGTTGAATTCCCTACTGTGCGCTCTAATGGATAATTGAGCGAATAAAGTGATGTCAGCAGTTTGTTCCTTCAGAGGACAATACATCACAAACAGGAAGTGACAGAACCTTCACGTTTGAGGATTCAGCCCTGGATTAGTCTGTCGTGCATAATAGCTGCATAACTGAAACTCTCAAAGGTGCATTCATCTATTTGTAATACTTGGATACAGAGTGGGTACAACTCATTGAAAAATTTGAAAACTAATGCAGGTATTGGGGGATAAGCTTGTTATATTTTATTCTATCTGAGCTCAGAGCAAGGAAGTATTCTGTTTTGGCATTCAGTTTTTCTTCTATTTTAAATGAAGGAACAAGGGTCTTGAAAATCTGGAATACAGGTCCATCTCTTGGCTGAGTCTTGTGTATAAAGCCAGGTACAAAATCTGAGTGCAGCTTGAAGACTTTGTTTCATTTCCTTCATAGGTTTTGTCCTGAAAGTCAACTAACTCCAGAACTGCACTTTTTTCCAGACATTAACCCAGTGGGACAGCTCACCTCAGCAATAGCATCTGCCCCTGACCTTGCCATAGGTTAAGGGGTTAGGAAAAGGTCATATCTTGGCATTTCTTTAGCTGGGGAAAGGTGCATCCATCAGAATTCCCAAAACTTTGACAGCAGACAGAAGTAAGGATCGCTAGATGGAAACATAAACTACCCATTAGCTTAATACAAAGAGAACTGTGATGAAACTTTATAAAAGTACAAGGGTCCAAATTTTCAAATCAGCCCTACATTCACTACTCAGCTATCCACTATTCCAGAGAAAATCACCTGGAAAGCCCTAAGAAGTCTCAAAGCTTGGGAATTTCATTTATTTTCTAAGTAAGTCCTCATCCCCTCTCATTAATGTTGATAGGTTTGCAAGGGGCATATGGTGATTCCATTTCAAATTCACCCGGTATCCTCAGTTGTAGACTGAAAAACCAGGTTCCAATCAGCTAGGGCTGTGGATTTTTTGAGACCACTATATTTTTGAGGCAAATTTGGGTGACAAAATGGCCTAACCCTCAAAGCTGATGTGACAGTAGGTAGAGATGATAGCCAAGTGGTGTTGGTGATGGACTGTTAATCAAGAAACCCATTAATGCCCTGGAGACTCAGGTTCAAATCCCACCACGGCAGATGGTGGAATTTGAATTCAATTTTTTAAAAATTCTATTTAATGGTGATCATGAATCCATTGTTGATTATCAGGAGAAAAAAAATCCATCTAGGTCGCTAATATCCTTTTGGTAAAGAAACTGCCATCCTTGTCTGATCTACATGTAATTCCAGAATAACAGCAATGTGGCAGACTCTTTAACTGCCCTCTGAGCAACTGGAGATTGGCAATAAATGCTGGCCTATCCAGTGACACACTCATCTTGTGAATGACTATTGAAAAAAGCAGTGGTATTTCACCTAGGCTACTAACAACAGCTCTTTCCTTGAAGCATTGAAAACTACACTAACACAAAAATACATGACTGATTAAGGTACTCCAGGTCTCTCAGGTATCATTATTACGATGCTCAACTGATAAGACTTCTGTTAAATGAAACATTGGACCTCACCTTCTTGTCCAAGTGACTATTATTTGTGAGAGTAATCAGAAATATCTGCCTGGGATTATGCTCCCCAATACTGGCCACACAGTATGAAGAGAAAAATAAAGAAGAAGATACTCATTAAACTAACAAAGTGATATAGTTCAGACCCAAGAGCTCAGGCAACCATCATTTACAGTTAAATATGCCAATGCTCAATTATTTGCATTGCCCCTCATTTGAGGTCTACCCAAGGTCATGGGTTTCTGCTATGTAACTGAACAGGTCAACTCTTAACTTACAAATTTCTAAGCACATGTAGAAGGATGTCTGTGAAATAGTGGGATCTAAAATGCACGATTTACTTCAATTTTGTTCCTTCTCTGCTAACGTTCTGCGTCACATTAAGATGTCACTCATCAGTTTGCTGGACAGGTCGTTGCCCATTTGATAACAAACTGCTCTCAGTTACTAAAAATCAATGCTGTCACAGATCAAAGAGAGCTTCAGAAAGTCTTGGAAGAATTATTTTTCTCTTCTGCTGCAACACTAAATATTTGAGAGTTAAGAAACATGGATCTGGAGGAAGGAGGTGCTTTTTGAACATTCAGACCAATATTCCTGAACAGCACCTCGTCAGTACTGTAACTGTGGAAATCAATCCTTGCCTCAGCACAGAATCTATACTTCTTTAACACTGCCAAAGGCCAGTTGTGGCATTTCCTTGGTATATCCAAGCATATTAATTTTGCACAATCCCAGGGAGTAATATGGTATTTATAATCAATTTTTCTAAATCTACAAATAATCTTGAAATTTCTTTTCTCCGCGTCTGTATATGCAATCTTATCGACTTCGTCAATTAATTTCAGCTTTAAAAATGCACTCCAGCCTGATAGAGAACATCCTAGATTATGGATGACAAAAAAAAAGAGATTATGTAATTTCTCTTCCCTTGTACCTGAGTTTTGCTGTGGGTCATGCCCCTGAAGTTTCACTGAGAATGGCTAAGTTTTAATATTTTTATGCCTTTTAAGCCGGTCTGATAACACTGAGACACTTGCTCCAGTATCCAGTTTATCTCCAGTATCTTCCAGTATCCAGTTGTTCCCATTTACTTCCAGTTTGACACTCCAGTATTCCCTCCCAGAGTCGTTAATTTCTTTGCTCATTGTGCTGCTCAGGTTTTATGGTATTTCCATTTCTTGAACCTGCTTTGTTCTCACAGACTTCTTCATTTGTTCATCCTATTCTGTAATGGAACTTTGCAAGCTTTTCAAAAATGTCTCACAGGTAAGGCATTCTACTCCCCCTGCTGGGCAATGATCCTGTTTCTGCAGCTTGTTCCATTCACATCTCAAAACAGCTCAAGATGGCTGTTGGCACATTTTGTTTTCCATTTTGTTTTCACCTACTTTCCTTCCTCCAGCTTACAAAGGGAATCTCCTCATATGATTTTTTTCATGGTGCTTCGCTTGCTCCTCAAGTGAGCATCCTTTCCTCAAAGGTTCTCCTTCACTAGCAATCTGCACTGTTTTGTCTCATGTCAAATCCTCTCTGGCTTGTAAAAGGCTTCATTCGAATTTCCAACAATGATCGTATGGCAAATTAGTACTTTCTCTGCCTCTTGTACACTCAGTTTTCTGCTTGCCTATAAAAGCTGTTCGTGAATGAATTCATGCTTCTGCGAGCTTCTGTTCTCTCCAATTGAATTTTGCACCTCTATCTTTAAATTTCTCTTCATACTGAAGCATGCATCAAAAGCCATCAATAATTTTATATACAGTGTAGAATTCCTGTCAATGCCCTGTTTTGCAAATTCATCATTCCCAATGGCTCCTCTTTAAAGGTACTAACCTGGTCCCTTTATCCATTTTTGTCCCAGCCTGAAGTTATTCTATACCTCATAAATCTGCTGTGGTTCATCAATTACAGAAAATAAAAGTTCATGGTGTCGGCAGTAGCATGTTGGCATGAAAAGAATTTGGGACACCCGCGCCAATCAACCACACCGCCCTGTGGCCCAACATTTCAACTCCCCCTCCCACTCTGCCGAGAACATGGAGGTCCTGGGCCTCCTTCACTGCCACTCCCTCACCACCAGACGCCTGGAGGAAGAACGCCTCATCTTCCGCCTCTGAACACTTCAACCCCAGGGCATTTATCTCTCCACCCTTCAGGCACTCTGCCTGTATTCCTGATGAAGGGCTTTTGCCCAAAACGTAGATTTTCCTCCTCCTAGGATGCTGCTTGACCTGCTGTGCTTTTCCAGGACCACTCTAATCTAGACTCGGGTTTCCAGCATCTGCAGTCATTGCTTTTACCTGACATGAAAAGAACATTGGGCAAGCAGAGAGTACTTGTAAATGAGTCTTTTTCAGGTTGGCAAGGTGCAATGCATGGCAAGTCAAAGGAATCTGCACTGGGACCTCAACAGTTTACAACTTTTCCAAATATCTTAGATGAAGGAACTCAAGTGCCTGACCCCCAAATTTGCTGGCTACAGAAAGACAGATAGGAAAGTAAGTCATAAAGAGGTCACAAGGAGGTTATGAAAGATAATGATAGTTTCAGTGAGTAGACAAAGATGAGACAAAAGGAGTATTCTGTGGGAAAATGTGAAATTGCCCATTTTGGCAGGAAGAATAAAATAAAACATCTGAATGGTGAGAGATTAAAGAGCATAGAGATGCAGAGGAATTTGATTGTCCAGGTGCATGAACCTCAAAAGGTTATTGTGCAAAATACAGCAAGTAATTGGGAAAGCTAAGAGAATGTGATTATTTATCATGTGGGGAATTAAACACAAAAGTAGGGAGGTTGTGATTCAGTTCCACAGAGCACTGGTGAATTTGCATCCAGAGTACTGGTCAGCTTATTTACAAAAGGATGTGTTGGAGGCTCAGAGAAGGTTTACTTGACTAATACTTGGAATGGCGAGGTTGTGTTATGAGGAAAGGTGAGCAGGTCAGGCTTACATTCACTGCAGCTTGCAACAGTAAGAGGTGGCTCAACTGAAACATCTAAAATCTTGAGAGAATAGATATAAAGAAGTTGTTTCCTCTTGTAGGAGAATCTAGAACTAGGGGTAACTGTTTAAAATCGAGGGTCACTCATTTAAAACAGGCAAATATTTTACTCTCAAAGGGTTCTGAGTCTTTGGAACTTTTTTCCTAAAGAGGTGCCTGAAGCTGAGTTCTTGAATGTTTTTAAGGTAGAAGTAGATAAGCTTTTGCTAAGCAAGGGTTTGAAAGTTATCAGAGATAAGCAGGAATGAGGTAACAATCAGATCAGTCATAATGGTGCAACAGGCTCAAGGAGCTGCTCCTGATTTACAATTGGCTGGAATAGCTCTGGAAGTGGCAGATTAGCCTTGCTTGGACCCTTGAGTTGCTCCTTCAACTGTGTGCATGTGCTTGTCTACTGCTTCAGGTCTGGACCTAATTGCTGTCTGATCTGCTCACTTAGTTTTCAGCTTTCTGCTGCTTCTGCAAGTTCCTCGTAAATCCTGGTGGGTCTTTAAAAATGTTCTCTTCCTTTTGACCATGAAGTTTACTTCAATAGTAGCATTCAGTACCTGTTTAAACTTTTGTTGCCTTTGTCACTATCCCCATGTTTTATCATGTGTACGGGGTCTGTAGTGATTAGAACAAGGCTGGCTAGATCGATCTTGGTGAGTATGAGATCCCTGATTGGGGCTGTTAACCTGGGCTGATCAGGGAACCCTGGCTGACAGATATAAACAGGGGATTCAGAAGGTCTCTTCAGTCTAGGGACCGGCTCTGAGCCAGCACATGTACATAAAGGGTGATTTACGGAATACTGGCCTCTGTGCAATTATTTCAGGGTCTAACTGGCTTTAGTGTCCCAAGTACTGTTTCCTGAGTCAATTCATACAACTCTTTATTTATGAGTTAGCAGTTACATTCATTCTGTTCAATTCTGGTCGAGTTTCTGCTTCCATCCAGAGCTCCTTATGCAATCATGTAACACTGAATAATAATTTATTCTAGATTGTCTCATTACATCGGTGACCCTACCAGGAGCAAGAGATTTCAAGGCATTTCTCAAGGGATCTTCAGAGCCTCAAACCTTTTCACCATATCGAGGGAGGGCAATTACAGTAACATAACACATTCAGTCCAATATGACAGAATCAAGCAACAGTGAGCAATCTGATTTTGCAAGTCTTCATCGATCTCAACCTCTAGCTGCAGTAATAATAAAACCATGTGTTCCATTTATATGGGAGGCCGAGATATCAAAAGCAATGTACTTTACTCAAATAAATCTTCAGGCAGGGTCTCTGAACTAACTGCAAGGTTTGAAAGGATGCTGAAATTAATATTCCCGAAAAGCCTCACAAAGTGTGGAAGGAACATCTCACCACAACACTCAAAAGTAAATGAAATTTTCTCAGACATTTCTACTTGCGCCAAATCAGATTACAGTTCCTCTAATAAAACTTGAAAAATAAAGATGTTCCAGAGTTTGGCAGAGCAGGGCTCTCACACATTGGTAGCTTTTTATCATCACCCTTCAGTCCAGAAACATTTTACGCCACAGACTCCAGGAGGAATTTGATAACAGCATGGAGAAAGTAATAGGACACCTGGAACCTTGGCCCAAAACAGAGTCAACAATCTGTCTTCTTTATCAGTGATACTTAAAATAGCAAAACAAACAGTTATACTAAGTATATAATAGGATGAATTTAAGTAAAGCCACCACTATCTCAGATGAGTACACCCTCATTAGAGAGAGATAACTGGTGATGGTTTAATCTGATGGTCACCACACCTCAGGTGAGGGGCAACAATGAACTGGTACAGGGATTGAACCCCCACCTCTAGCATCAGAAAGCAGCTATCCAGCCAATGAGCGAAGATGAATCAGACTCAAATTCAATACTGAAAGAGAAAACTAAGGAACGAAAAGGTCCATTAAAAGAGAAACAAAAGAGGTAAATGAAAAGTGAGAAAAAACGTGTAGGAGCAATTCACCACCTGCAGAAATGATATTTTAGAGTTTTAGCTGCTCCTTTTTGAGGCTGAAGGCATTACAGGATTGTAAATATCATGATTAAACGGACTGTTAGGTTATTAAGTACCAATCCTAGTTTCCTGTGGTAGTGTAACTTGCTTTAAAGCACAACTACAGCAATGCTATAACTATAGCAATTACTTGAAACATAACAAGTGGGTAATAGCAAGCTGCCATGTTTGCAACATAGGGGTAAATGAGAGGCAATAACACTTTCTCTCTACAAACTGCTGAATTATTTACACATTAAACTCATTGCTATCTTGCAGGAAAATTCTGGGTCATTATTTTGAAACATAACAAATGCAGAGGGGGAAGGAAATTCAGGGGAAGAGATCCCAATGTCTCAAAGTGAAACTTGAGCTTCTTCACAAAAGCAGACGGTGGGCCAACTCATTCTGAAGCTGGGAACGGAAAAACATTGAATCATTCTCTAATTATTCGCTAAACTTTGCGAAGACTTGTGAGAAACAAGTAGTGGAAGTTTTTCACTAAATCTGAGAAACGAAAGCTGGTAAAGATGAATAAGGTGAAATGGAGACATTACGACCCCAATTACCAAGATCAAAAATCTACTAGGCAAAAGTGTGGACTGCAGATGCTGGAAACAAGCACAACAGGTCAGGCAGCATCAGAGGAGCAGGAAAATTGACGTTTCAGGCAAAAGCCCTTCATCAATCTAATCTAAAATCAAAAATCTACCTTGCATCAATGATGTTTTGACCATGATAGGGATGGTGTAGACATTTTTGCATATAATTTTCATTATACTGTATAATTCAAGTCTGAAGTTGTTGCAGAACAGCTTCCCGAGTAAATGGTCTAAATGGGTAATTATCTGGATAAATTAGTTGGCAGGCAGCATTAAATTATGCGCTTGTTTTGAGATTTCATCCACTAAGAAACCTGTCCATAAAGGATGTTAGATGGAAGCAGCATGTTATCATGCGCTCACGTGGAAAAATATCCAAATTATAGATTGGATTTTACAGCAATGCATCCTGTTCAGAGTTCTGAACAGTGAGCAGAGAATTTGTTTTAAATTCACATTCGTCATATCTTTTAAATAAAAGTGTAAATCTTCTTTAAAATACCTTTTTGCATTGAGGAACTGCAGAAGTGCTGTGACAGCAATGAAGATTTCTGCCCTTATGTTAACAGTGTGTTTGTGAGACCCCCTGCCATGGTTTAGAATGGCTCAGCAGAGTTGAGCGGTTTTAGGGAATGGTACCAAGTTGTCAATAGACGCTGTCAAAAATAAAGGTGATTTCATAAAGGAACATTTCATTGTGAACCATCCCTCCCATGCAGACCAACAATTGTGATTCAACACATCATGAGTTGCCATGGAAATAGAACCTGAGCTTGCTGTGAAAGTACAATCCAGGCTCCTGTCAGGTCACTGACTGTGACCTCTCACATCAGGACATCATGCTCCCGATTGGTCAGGAACATTGTGAGAATTGATCTTTTGTGAAATTACTGCAAAAGTGATTTCTGCCATTCATTCTTACACATTCCCCCCCTAAAGTTTATTGATTTATCCTCTTTATTCCACCCAATCCAACGACACTCAAGTCAATTGCTGTTAGTTATGGAACTGCTGTCCGCATCCTTATGTTGAAAGCCCTTTGTGAATTTGAGGCTCCATCCTCATTTAAATTTGCAAGATGGCCTGCGTGATGGCAACCAAGTGAGATGGCAAACAAAGATAGGCCAGAGCTACCTCTGGTACAATAAGTAATGAAGAAAGGATTGGTGGGTGAGAAATTCATAAGAGTGAAGGATTGAGGACCCCAGGCAACCATGAGCCAGATTATTTTGACACGTCCAGAAGATACAACTCTTGCTCCTCTGAGGGCTACAAGAACAATTCCTCAACCACCTTAGTACTCCTCTGCTGAGGAGCACTGTCACCTGGGAATCGAGGCTTATGTCACAGAACCTTTTTTTTAATATATATATTGCCCAAATCAGGCAGGAGCTTTCAACATTTCAGTTGTAGATCCCTTTGACTACGTAGTTAGTTGCATCACCAGTGTTATGAGGAAGATGGAACACTGACTCCAATTTGAGGCTGTTAGCAACCCACTAAACCCAAGCAAGAGTACTCCTATGAATCTTATTAATTCTTTCCAGTTCCACAGTTACTGTCTGTCGTCCTGTGCCACACCTATCTGGCATTAGTTATTTGAGCTTGGACATCAAGTATTTTCATGCTTTTCAGTTGTGAAAGCTATCACAAATCAAGTCCAATCATGGAGTCTAATGTCGCCCACAATTATTACTGGGCAGTGATCAGCAGAAGAAACCCTGACTGATTTACTCTTTCTTAACCCACAGTATCACTCAGCCAGATCCAATTAGCCCAGTTCAGCACAAATTAGGAATTCTGTCATGGAATCTCCTCTCTGTATGGCTTCACAAGTTGGTATTTATAATCAAAGAATCATAGACTTGAACAGCAATACAAAGGAGATGATTTAACCCATCGATATTCGATAAGTGTCAATTGGATCAAGTTTCATGGAGGGTTTCTCTCCGTGAAGCCTAGTGAAATGTTTCATGCCATTGTGACAATGCTGTCATTTTAAAAGGTTATTTTGTCCTGTTTTGCCTTTCAGAATTGGAGAACTACATGGAAGGATGTGTGTCTGAATTTGGCTTTTTGTCAAGGGGTGTATTTATGGGATGTTACTGTTCTGGGACAGTTAATTAGTAATAGTTACCTTATCTACTATTCAATTAAGTTTTCCAACAGTTAACTTATTCTAAATTTTTCTTTCTTTTGTTTGTATTTTAATGACAGTGTTTAGAAAATTTGTGTTTTGCTTAGCGTCAAGTAGTTTGACCAGTCACATTGCATCTGGAACGTTAACATCAGCCTTTAAAATAAGGTTAGAATCTGGGCTACCTTCTTAAAATATTTTGAGGGGTTCTGGCCTGCTCCATAACACTATCTTCCCAAACTCACCTCATTACCTGTACACTGCACCTGATGGTGACCCACATGTCAAATCCTCCACCTTGCCACAGACAAAACCAGTCTCCACTACTAGGACCTCCTGGGGTACCCTGTGCCATGAGCATATTTCAATTGCAGTTCTCCACTAGATCCTTCGCTGTCAGTCCACAGCTGCTCTGCCTGCTTCATGTGAAATGATCCAGCCATATCAGACAAGGGGAAATTGGCACCCACCTTCGCAAACAGGCACCTGGAAGTGCTGGTAACAGAGTGATGCAGAGGAAGGTCATCTTCTGCCCCCACAGGAGGACCAGCAGAGGAGACACAGCAGCAGAGCCTGCCAGCCTAGTCCAAGTCAGTGTTGTTATTCACAGTCTGGAGGAACACTCAGCAAACAGATTAAGTGCGACACTCTTCTCTTCATTATCTCTCACTCATTCCATCGCTGCTGCTACGCCCATCTTCCACCAAGGCTCATGTTCTACGACCCTCACTATTGCATGCAGCATCTTTACTCACTCGCTCTCACCCACCTAGTCCCTCCACTCTCCTAACCCAGTGTGGTCTCTGTGCTGCCAATCACTCTCACTCACCACCTTTCCTCGACTTGCACCAACTGCTGTGCTGCTCTCTTTCATCCCATTCAATCCCTCTCTTTCTTTCATTGCAGGAATAACAGCCTGTAATAAGAGGAAAGGGGCCAGGATGGATGGTCGGGTATGTAACAGTCACCTCCCCAACCCTCACAAGGACAGATTCCCAGCCCTGGCTAGTGAGGATTATGACCGCTCATGCAATGATCCTGAAACCTCCATGGCCTGGCAAACAGGAAAGAAGCATTTCCCATTGCTGTGCTGCTCTCCCAGCACATCACATCTATGACAACTCCAACTATCCACTAAATTTGAGACTCCAACTCTTTTTTGTAACACATATATTTGGTCCAATTGCTTTTAATGAGTACAGGAGTTGGGATATTATGTTGCAGGACATTGTTTAGACCACTCTTGGAATACTGCATTCAATTCTGGTCTCCCTGCTCTAGGAAAAATGTTGTGAAATCTGAAAGCATTCAGAAAAGATTTACCAGGATGTTACCAGAGTTGGAGGGTTTGAGCTGTAGGGAGAGGCTGAATAGGCTGAGGCTATTTTCTCCATTGTTTAGACCACTCTTGGAATAATGCATTCAATTCTGGTCTCCCTGCTCTAGGAAAGATGTTGTGAAATCTGAAAGCATTCAGAAAAGATTTACCAGGATGTTACCAGAGTTGGAGGGTTTGAGCTGTAGGGAGAGGCTGAATAGGCTGAGGCTATTTTCTCTCGAAAGTCAGAAATTGAGGGCTGACCTTATAGAAGTGTATAATATCAAGAGGAGCACGGATAGGGTGAACAGCCAGTGACTTTTTCCCAGAGTCGTGGGGTCCAAAACCAGAGGGTATAGATTTAAGGTGCGAGGGAAAATATAGAAGAGAGACCTAAGGGCAACGTTTTCATGCAGAGGGTGGTGTGTATATGGAATGAGCTGCCAGGGTAAGTGGTGGAGGCTGGTAAATACAGCACTTAAATGGCATCGGGATAGGTACATGATTAGGAAGAGTTTAGAAGAATGTGGGCCAAATATTGGTAAATAGGACAACATTCATTAAGGATATCTGGTCAGCAAGGATGAGTTGGACTGAAGGTTTTGTTTCGTGCTGTACAACTCTATAATTCTGTTTTGACCAATTTTTCTGGAGGAATATTCTAAGTCTGTTATAAAAAGAATCTTCCAAATCTCATTTCTCAGTCTTAAATTTAATGTTGTCTAGTTCTTGAGTCACTAACTTGGGGGTGTAGGCTTTTCTCATTTACCTTGGTAAAATCCCTCAATTCTCATGATTTCTTTTAACCTTAAATTTTCTTGTAAAAAGTGCTCCAGGTCCTCACTGCTGTTTAATTATAATGTTTCTGATTCCTTGCATTACCTCTGTGGGCTGCTCCTATACCTTTCCAAGTCCAAGAAATGCTTCCTGAGATAAAGGACCCAACAATGTACAAATTTTATCGATAGACTAATCAATCATTTGTACAGCTTAAACATTACACTGTACTGCACATGCATATCAGTAGCTGACAACTTACCTGAGATCACACTGAGATGTTAACATATGAACAGTTTACAGTTCTCCTGATGCTATCCCATGGGACACTGGTGTATGTAAAGGAATGGATCTGTCTTAAATTACAGTGGGATATTGCATTATTTCCTGAGAATGATCTTAACAGAAGAACTGGTGGGTGTTCTGAAGAACATCTCCATCTGCCCCAATAACACAGAAATGTAAATGAGAAGAAAATTCTGGGCCATAAACTACTATTTGTGCCATAACTAGTCAACATCAAAGCAAATACAGATGCACAGAAACCCAAAAATTGTTGCATGCTCTTAACCCTCTTTAAGTTATTCAATTAAACTGCTTCCATCCTATAAACACACATTGTCCAAGGTACGGAAGACGATAAAAATCAAAGTGGCTAATTTTGGGACTTCTCTGAGTTTGGTTTTAGTAAATAATTATGAGCAGGCAGGCAATAATTTTCTGTTTGCAATGGCATATATGGAAGTATTTACTGGTTTGTCAGCATTGTAGTCTTTGATAAAGTTTTTATTAGTTTCTAATTGAACACTTTCATCAGTGCTGTGAGAAATGGAGCAGCAACCATCACTTTTTATTGGCCATTTTAATTGTTAATTGTTAATGCCAATTAATTCAGGCCTATACAATATTACTTACAAACAATAATAATTATTGAAACATATCTATTATGATATTTTGTTCTAAAACATAAAAATGTTGGTTTATATTACTGAGCAAAAGGCAATATATGACCTACTTTCAGGCAAAATTTCCCCAAGTTAAACCGAGGACTGCTCAATACAATGGCGCATTATATGTAATTACTTAACTTTCAGATCAATAAAAGGAAAGAATTTACATAGCACCTTCTCACTCCGTGTGTGCCTTAAAATGTTTTGCAGGCAATGAATCTTTGAATTGTATTGCCTGTTGCAACATTGGAAACCTGATGGTCAATTTACACACAGCTGGATCCTATGAAAAGCATTGAGCAGATAATCTGAGTACTATTGATTGAAAGATAAATATTCATCAGGAAAATCTTTGCGGCTGTTCTTCAAAGTTGGAGCAGGCACCACCACTCTTGATTGAAGTCTTTAACCTGCACATTTTAGTTTAATGTCTCAGCCAAAATACAGCACCTCCGACAGGTCAGCGCTCCCCCAATGCAATGGTATAGTGTAAGCCTAGATTTTGTGCTCAAGTTTCTGGTGTGGAATTTTAATTTGCCTACTTTGACTGACTGAGTGCTAACACCTAGCCACAACTAACACTCAAAGATCCTTCAGAATGGAGTTTCATGATTGATTAAACCTTCAGGATTCAGTGAACAACAATCTGAAGTTCCTGCTTATTATCTTATTAATTTACGTTGACATGCTCAGCACAAAGTGATCTACCACCAGTTGGGGTTGTGACAGAATCAACAAGGACAGATCTATTTGCCCTGTCCTCACCTATCAACCTGTCACAGAGGCATCCGTCCATGGTAAAAGAGAGCACCACACATTTCTTGTGGATATGATGTCCCAGCACACTGAGGTTACCCCCTTTTGTCTTTGGGGTTGTACCATTGTGCTAAATCTGAGAGATTCTAAACAGACCTAGCAACTCAATGTGGCACTGGGGGCCATGAGCAGTAGCCTAATTATATTTGACCAACATCTGTAACCACACCATTCCCTACTTAACTATTGCCATCGAGCCAGGTTATCAATCCTGCCTCAATAAATAGCACAGGGCTGCATGCCTGAAGCAGCACCAGCATGCCTAAAATTGAAATGACAACTTGGTGAAGCTACAATACGGATACATAAATGCTAGACAACAATAGATGGAAGCCATGAAAATAATGTGATAAGGTGAATCCACAAACAGCAGATCAGCCCTAAGCTTCAGAGGCCTGTCACATGCAGCCATCAGTTGTGCATGGTAATGAACAATTAAACAGCTAATTGGAGACTGCAGCTCCACAGATATCCCCATCCTCAGTGATGGGAGGAGCCTCCCACCTCAATGTAAAAGGCAAAGCTGTCACATTTACAACCATCATCTCCCAGAAGTGGCAGCTATATGTCCTTCTCTGCCTCTGTCATTCCAAGCATCACTGATGGCAATATTCACAGAAAACGAATCACACACGAGGTCAGGAAATTGCTGAAGGTACTAGATACATCAAAGGTTCTGAACTCTGACATCACCCAGATGAAGTACTGAAGATTTGTACTCCTAAACTAGACAGAGCCGTAGCTAAGCTGTTCCAGTTACAGATGCTGCAGCTCCAGCAGTCTTGAAACATGCCCAAATTGCCCTGTTCACAATATCAACATCATCCTTCCATCTTAAGGTCAAAACTGAGATATCCATTGCTGATCCATCACATACCATTCAGTACCAATCACGATTTCTCATCAGTTACTAAGGTCATCCGTGACCAACTGCAGCAGGACCAAATATTAAGGCTTGAATAGATCAGTGGCAAGTAACATCTATGTTACACATGTGCCAGGCAATGACCATCTCCCATAACTCTTGTTTACATTTAACAGTATCAGCATCACTGAATCCTTTATTATCAATATCCTGGGCTTACCACTGCCCAGAAACTAAACTCAACGAGCCACATATGTAGTGTGATTGCAAAAATGCATTTGAGGCTAAGCATTTTGTGATAAGGAACTCAATGCCTGACTCCCCAGTACCTGTCTACCATCCACATGCCACAAGTCAGGAACATGATGACATACCTTCAGTTGCTTGGATGAATGCAGCTCCAATATACACTCTAACAATTAGACATCATCCAGGACAATGCAGATCACTTGACTGGTACCCAGGCTGGTACCTTAAATACTCACCATTGTGCACAGTTGTAGCGATGTATACCATCCTCAAAAAAGTCATGCAGGAACAGACCAAGCACCTTTGACAGCACCTTGCAAGCCTGCAGTCTCCACATCAAGAAGGATAAGGGCTGCAGATAGATGGGACTACCAAGTTCCACTCCAAACATACACCATTCTGATTTGGAACAGTATCTCCGTTCCTTCACTGTCACTGAGTCAAGGTCATAGAATTCCCTTTCTAACAGAGGGTGTACCTAAAGCACGTGGACAGCAACAGTTTAAGAAGAAGCGTCACCACAATCTTCTCAAGGGCAATTAGGGATGAATGATAATGCTGGTCTTGCCATTGATGCTCACCCATGAATGAATAAATAAAAGCTCATGAATACAACAACATGACAATAGTAAGGCTCAGAAAATTCAACATGCTCATTTCAAGTGCAGTATCCAGCCATTGTTAATTCATAACAATGATACCACTGAAGCATCTGATATTATGTGTGTTCTCAATGTTTCCAGACAACTGGACAGATAGTGTCACAGTTAACAAGTAAAATTAATTATCACAGAAAAAACACAGAAACCCTTCCGAAAGAAACAATTTGCAAATTCATTGTTTTTAGAAGATGTTTGAATACTGGTTAAAGTCCCCTGACTAGCTTATTCCCAAATGCCATATACATATGAATCTTATTTACTGAAATAAGCAATGATATAATTTCTGATCACTCGCTTCAGTCAGCAATGCAAAACTCCATTTTACAACAAACCTCCCAGTCTTTGTGTAATTTACACTCCCGTGGACACAGATGTCCTCAAGAATACTACCAGTTGTTGGATACAAATGAAAATGTAAAAATCCAGCTACAGATTATAATGATCTCAAGACTTGCTCTCATAATAATGTATTCCAAATGAACTGGAAATAATTACTGCTGTCACAAGTTTATGAAGCGGAGCAGTAGAATAAAATAGTCTCCTGAACCTCTGAACAATAAAGGCATTTCAAAGCTTCAGGGACTTAGAATAAATTTTAGTGTCAAGATGTAATCAGGACCACAGTAGAAAACTATGAAACTACTGCATTGCGTCAATATAATCATGTCACAGGATTATATATTCCGATGCTTGATGCTATATGAACACTCAACCTATCAACTGAGAGAAAATATTAGAAATACATAGAACAATTAACGGACTTGAATGTGTGATGTTAAACAACATTAATGTCTGATATTAAACATTAAATTCATGCAAACAATAGGGGTGCAATTGGTCCATGTCGTACATGTTCTTTGCTTTTCTCTTCCAAGGGATTGTCCATTACGCTATTACTGGAGCTACAATTTTAGTTACAGAAATGAAGAAGCTGAGAATGAGAATTTCTGGAACATTGGAGCAGAGAAGGCTTTCTGAGGAAAGCTCAGAATCATGAGTCACTAATCTTAGTTTGTTATTCACACTCCCAACTCCTTTCTGCCTTTTCAAGCAACTCTTTCATTTAAAATAATTTATAGACTTTGGAGGAGAGAATTGATTGCACATTCCATTGAAATTGCTCATGCATATTATTTCTAATTTCCACTTTAACCCTCTGTCAGTATTTAATTTTGTGCAGTTTCATTCATGTCTCGCTGACCAACAGAAAGAAATTGATTGCAAAGTATTTATCTATAATAAAGAAGATCCTATCTCAACTTCAGTGAAAAAGGCCTTAACCTATAATCCTTGGCATGACCCCAGAAAATTTACAGTCCGATTTTTTCCAAGGCAGTTATATCATTCTTTGAATTGAATCTATTGAAAATCTATTGAAATCGATGGATTTCAATGTAATGAAGGAGAATACCTTCTTTCTTATGAGACATTAAACTGAGGTACCATCTGCCCTCTTGATTTGATGAAGAGGATGCCACAGTCCATCATTTTGTTTTAATGGCATTAACTGAATATAAATGTAGGCTAAGACACTAGTGAACTCTTGTGTCCTATGTTGCAGCATCAACAACTGACCTCACTTGTGGTCAGGGAAAAGTGCCATATTCAATCCTATTTTCCATTATTTTTATGAACAAAAGTAAGCCAAGTTAAGCCAAAAGCACATGAGGGGACAATTGTCATTGCTCAGCTGAGTCTAAGCACCTACCTAATTAGCAGTTGCAGAGGATTCAACACTAATGAATTTTAATGAGAACAGGCACTTGTTTAACAGGCAAGTTGTTTATTATATGATAGCAATAGGTACAAAATATATTAACTAGTTAGATGTAGGTTTGCTCGCTGAGCTGTAAGTTTGATATCCAGACGTTTCATTACCTGGCAAGGTAACATCATCAGTAGCAACCTCCAAGTGAAGCGAAGCTGTTGTCTCCTGCTTTCTATTTATATGTTTGTCCTGGATGGGGTTCCTGGGGTTTGTGGTGATGTCATTTCCTATTCGTTTTCTGAGGGGTTGATAGATGGTATCTAGATCTGTGTGTTTGTTTATGGCATTGTGGTTGGAGTGCCAGGCCTCTAGGAATTCTCTGGCATGTCTTTGCTTAGCCTGTCCCAGGATAATGGTGTTTTTTTTTCTTCCTTGTGTAGGGCTATAAGGGAGAGAGGGTCGTATCTTTTTGTGGCTAGCTGGTGTTCATGTATCCTGGTGGCTAACTTTCTTCCTGTTTGCCCTACGTAGTGTTTGTGGCAGTCCTTGCATGGAATTTTAGCCAGACTACTAAGACCCCTCAGAATCTTTGTATGCTACTAGGATTCCGAGGGGTCTTAGTAGTCTGGCTAAAATTCCATGCAAGGACTGCCACAAACACTACGTAGGACAAACAGGAAGAAAGTTAGCCACCAGGATACACGAACACCAGCTCGCCACAAAACGATACGACCCTCTCTCCCTTGTAGCCCAACACACGGATGAAAAAAACCACCAATTCGACTGGGACAACACATCTATCCTGGGACAGGCTAAGTAAAGACAAGCCAGAGAGAATTGCTAGAGGCCTGGCACTCCAACCACAACGCCATAAACAAACACATAGATCTAGATATCATCTATCAACCCCTCAGAAAACGAACAGGAAATGACATCACCACAAACCCCTGGAACCTCATCCAGGACAAACATATAAATAGAAAGCAGGAGACAACAGCTTCGCTTCACTTGGAGGTCACCACTGACGATGTTACCTCGCCAGGTAATGAAACGTCTGGATATCAAACCTACAGCTCAGCGAGCAAACCTACACCCTAAACTTCAACCTGAGCTACAAACCTTCACAAACCTTGCATTAACTAGTTAGGCATAATCCAATGACCAACAGGAGCCAAAATTGAAACATTTGTCTCCATGGAGCCTCATTCTATACTGCCTCTTTTCCACCCAAAGACTGTGTGACATCAACAGACTGGGTGGAGCTTAATGCAGTTTGATCATTAATGCTTTCCAGAACCAGTATCATAATCAACAGTCTGCTCTTCAAATCTGGCCATGGAATATTTTATCTCAGAACAGGCTGCAGAATAGGTGAGATTTACTCTTTGTTGAACATAACATAGGAGGATTACAGAGGTTCTCCTATTCACAGCTCTCCAAACTCAGGGTCTATTTCCATTTGAACCTTACTATGATCTAGCTCTGTTTACACATGCTCAGTCGATATGCTGACAGTAAAGGTGACATTCCCTGCATCTACACCCGATTCCACCAGAAATTCTTTAATGTAATCCCATTTAACCAGTAGCATATAACCTCCACATCCCTCCCTACAAAGTGTCTGCTAGTGCAGGTATCAAAGGGAAAGTCAGCCTGCTAGGATTTTATTCTGCTAATGATTACACAGCTTTCAAATTCCACTTTCAATATCTTCAGATAATAAAGCAGTGTGTTTCAACAGACAGCATTCAGGCTTGGGCTGACAGTGTAAAGCAATATTTGTGCCATATAAGTACTAGGTAATGCCCATCTGATTTCTTGCTGCTGCTAATCCCAATCTTTCCTTACCTTCTGTGTAAGCTTTCCCAATGCTTGGTTCGGTGCCTGGGTATGCCTCGAAGCTATCACTAACCAGATCTGACCACTGCGGAGTTTTAGTTTGTATTTATCCAGCTGGGTTTGGATTGCCAAAATCACCTCACGGTCTAACATCACAGGGCTTCACTTCAGGTGCTTACCACTCACCTCTGGTTCCATTGAAATGGTCTTTGTTGCCACCATGTAAGATCAACTTTCTTCTGAGTGAACAACAAGAGGTTTTTTAATGGGTAGGAGAATGTATGAAGGATGGTAAGAGAGGACCTCTTACTGGGAGCCCTACAGAACCAGGTTTCAATTCCATGTGATCTAACTATGTCACTTTGACATAGTTCCCTGTTACAATGCTACCCTAAGAGTGAAAGTACAATTTCCTTTGCACTACACACGAATGGCCGCAGATAAAGATCTCAATCAAAATGTGGCACCTCATACAATGGCCTAAATTCTGAGGGAAGTGGCACAGACGGTGAGATTTTTGTTCCAATGATGATGGGGGTTGGGGAGGATGAACAGGGGAGTTTAATGGAAATCAGGCCCATCACCTCCAGAAACAGCTTAGTGGCGGACACAGAATATAGAATTAAGCTGTTTCAAGGCACCTGTAAAGAAAACAATAAAATGATAAACAAGCTTCCAGGCCACACACCCCGTCACTCCCCATACAATCCCAAACCTGACAAATCATCTTATGTCCCTGCCAGCTCTTTCACCCCTCATTACCTTTACTCCAAATTATACCCATCCATCCATCACCTCCTATGGCCCTTTAAGGAGCCATGCCAATGTAGTACCAACTCATTCTCATTGATTCTCCTGCTCCTCAAATGCTGCCTTACATGTTGTGCTTTTCCAGCACCGCACTCGTGACTCTGATCTCCAGCACCTGCGGTCCTCACTTTCCTCTAGTACCTACTCATGCCAACCCAAGCTCACCCCAACCACCACCTTATGTCATCCAGGCCAATCTATCCAGTATCCACCATGGGGAAATGCAGGATCAATGTCAACGTGAAATAAAAATGTTACATGTCTATTGATGAACTCACTATTTAAAAATACTATGTTCATAAATAGGTCTGCTAGCATCTGTGGAAAGAGAACAGTGATAGTCTTTTAGGTCAATGACTTTGCATCAAAAGGGTTTTAAGTCTTACTTGAGAGATTCTGCAATCCTGAGAGAATGCTACACTGAGGTTTAAACTGAACCATTGTCTGCCCCATACAAAAGATCCATTGCAATAATCGATAAACATCAGGAGAGTTCTCCTGATGAAAGGTCATTGATCTAAAATTAAACCTTTTTTCCCCACCCCAGATGATGCTTCCTGACCTGCTGAGTATTTGCAGCATTTTCTGTTTTTATTTCAGCATTCCACCATTCCCAGTATTGCACTTCTCAACTTTTGTGACACTCCATTCAATTGACCGTTCCAATTCTAACACTGCTTGATCCATTTGCTCCTTTGTGCAACAGTTTGTTGTATTATACCACAGCACGGGTTCCAACAAACGTAAGCTGGGTTGAATTATTAAATGTCAGATAGCAGCTGTATGCAACCCTCTTTAAGCTACCATCCCCGGAGTCCAACTATCAAGGTAGATTTGAGCAACTGGTCCCTGGACACAGGATTGAACTTGACCTGGATATGAAGGTGTAAGTTCAAAGTTTAAAGATGATACAAAATTCAAAATAGATTAAACAAGAGAAAGATAAACACAGAGGAGAAAAAAAGAAACTTGCATTTATATAGCACCTTTCATAGCACTGAATGCCTCAAAGCAAATTACAGACAGGCCATTCTGGTTGCCCTGTTATCGGAAGTGCATTTAGAAAAGATTTACCAGGGTGTTGCCAGGAATGGAGGGTTTGAGTTACAAGGAGAGGCTGGATTGGCTGGGACTCTTTTCACTGGAGCACAGGAGATTGAGGGCTGACGTTATAGAGATTTATAAAATCATGAAGGGCATACATAGGTGAATAGCAAAGCTCTTTTCCCGAAGGTGATAAGTTCAAAAATAGGGGGCATATTTTTAAAATGAGAGGAGAAAGATTTTAAAAGGACGAGGGACAACTATTTTACACAGAGAGTGGTTCGTGCATGGAAAGTACTGCCAGACAAAATGGTGGATGCAGGTACAGTTACAACATTTAAAAGACATCTGGGGACATGAATAAGAAAGGCTTGCAGGGATATGGGCCAAACGCAGGCAGGTGGGACTAGTTCAGTTTGTGAACATGGACTAGTTGGACCGAAGGATCTATTCCCATGTTGAATGACTCTATGACTCTAACAGCTTTTGAAGTGTAGCTATTGTTTTAAAGTAGAAAATACAGCAATTTGCAGACAGCAAGTTCCCACAAATAACAGCTGGAGCTGGGTGCCATCAGCATACGCATGTAAACTGATGCTTTGGAGAATGTCATCAAGGGGCAGTGTCTAGATGGAAAATAGGAGGGGGTTAGGGAAAGACCTTTAGTGCACATCAGAGATAATGGTGCAGGAAAAGCAAGCCACTGAAGATTATTCTCTGGCCCTGGTTAAACAGATAGGAATAGAACCAGGCAACAGTTGTGTCCCCGAGCTAGCTGGCCAACAGCAAACAGCCACTGCAGGCAGATCACTTCATCAAGCATGTGAAAGGCTGTAGGCCAACTAGAGGACACCTCTTCCTACTGCTCCCTTGACCATGAACCCACCCCCCATCACCAAACCATCATCTCCAAGACCATACAGACCCTCATCACCTCAGGAGATCTCCCACCC